>NC_092336.1:249755000-250017500 GCF_046630445.1 Rutidosis leptorrhynchoides
TATTTTGGGACTGAGAATACATGCGCTTTTATAAATGTTTGACAAAATAGATACAAGTACTTAACTACATTCTATGATGAATTACTATACCGCGTATCACCCTTTTTGCTTGGTAGCCTAAGAATTAGTGAACGCCACTAATTGACGCGAATCCTAAAGATAGATCTATGAGCCTTGACACGCCCAGTCAGAGAATTTGAACTGCTTTAGTACTTCAATTTTTATAAATAGACATATGAGGTTCTTGTATGGGGATATGCTAGATGCATTTTGTTAATGTCGGTTACTAAGGATTCATCGGCTGAATGATTTTTATTACACAACTTATGTGTAATGTAAAAATAAAATCTTGTGGTCTATTAAAAATTATTGAAATGAATGTTTATGATAAACTAATGAACTCACCAACCTTTTGGTTGATACTTTTAAGCATGTTTATTCTCAGGTATGAAAGAAACCTTTCGCTGTGCATTTGCTCATTTAAAAGATATTACATGGAGTCATTCATGGCATATTTCAAAAGACGTTGCATTCGGGTCGTTGAGTTCAACAAGTTTATTATTAAGTCATTTATAGTTTGGATATATTATGAAATGGTATGCATGCCTGTCAACTTTCGATGTAATGAAAGTTTTTTCTTTTAAAAACGAATGCAATGTTTGTAAAATGTATCATATAGAGGTCAAATACCTCGCAATGGGACTAAATGTTATAGACTTCATCCAGGTGGATTAGGACGGGTCACTTCATCTCGCAGCCCCAAAATTTGGTACCCAAATTCTTTCAGCCAAATACCGGGTACGTCTTCCCGAACAGTAAGCTGTTTATCCAATCCTTTGGGTATTTCCTTTTCAAAACTACCTTCTTTCAAAACCCCCTGTTGCGCCTCTTTTATTCGAGTAGTAAGATTAGTATGAATAATTATATTCATAGCTTTTACTGGCATAGGTTCTCTATCCTTTCTACTCAGGGCATCGGCTACCACATTCGCCTTCCCCGGGTGGTAACGAATCTCAAAGTCGTAATCATTTAACATCTCAATCCACCTACGCTGCCTCATGTTCAGTTGTTTTTGATCAAATATATGTTGGAGACTTTTGTGGTCGGTATATATGATACTTTTGACCCCATATAAATAATGCCTCCACATCTTCAATGCAAAAACAACAGCGCCCAATTTCAAATCGTGAGTCATATAATTTCGCTCGTGAATCTTCAATTGTCTAGACGCATAAGCAATTACCTTCGTACGTTGCATTAATACACAACCGAGACCTTTCTTTGAGGCATCACAATATATCACAAAATCATCATTCCCTTCAGGTAATGACAATATAGGTGCCGTAGTTAGCTTTTTCTTCAACAATTGAAACGCTTTCTCTTGCTCATCCTTCCATTCAAATTTCTTCCCTTTATGCGTTAATGCAGTCAAGGGTTTTGCTATTTTGGAAAAATCTTGGATGAATCTTCTGTAGTAACTAACCAATCATAAAAATTGACGTATATGCGTCGGAGTTTTCGGGGTTTTCCACTTTTCAACGGTTTCAATCTTTGCCGGATCAACCTGAATACCTTTTTTGTTCACTACGTGACCGAAGAATTGAACTTCTTCCAACCAAAATGCACACTTTGAAAACTTAGCGTACAGTTTTTCCTTCCTCAACAATTCTAGCACTTTTCTCAAATGTTCGCTGTGCTCTTGATCATTCTTTGAGTAAATAAGTATGTCATCGATGAAAACAATGACAAACTTGTCAAGATATGGTCCACACACTCGGTTCATGAGGTCCATGAATACAGGTGGTGCGTTAGTCAATCCAAACGGCATAACCATAAACTCATAATGACCATAATGCGTTCTAAATGCAGTCTTCGGAATATCATCCTCCTTTACCCGTATTTGATGATACCCGGAATGTAAATCAATCTTCGAATAAATCGACGAGCCTTGTAATTGATCAAATAAGTCGTCGATTCTCGGTAGTGAGTAACGATTCTTGATGGTAAGTTTGTTCAACTCTCGGTAGTCGATACACAACATGAATGTACCATCCTTCTTTTTGACAAACAAAACATGAGCTCCCCACGGTGATGTGCTTGGTCGAATGAAACCACGTTCTAAAAGTTCTTGTAATTGACTTTGTAATTCCTTCATTTCGCTGGGTGCGAGTCTGTAAGGAGCACGAGCTATTGGTGCAGCTCCTGGTACAAGATCTATTTGAAATTCAACAAATCGGTGTGGAGGTAGTCCCGGTAATTCTTTCGAAAATACATCGGGAAATTCTTTTGCGACGGGAACATCATTGATGTTCTTTTCTTCGGCTTGTACTTTCTTGCCGTGTGCTAAAACGGCATAGTAATCTTTTCTAATTAGTTTATATGTCTTCAAACTACTAATAAGATTTAGCTTTGCGTTGCTCTTTTATCTGTACACCATTAAGGTTTTTCTCTTCTTGCGCATAATGCGAATCGCATTTTTATAACAAACGATCTCTGCTTTCACCTCGATCATCCAGTCCATGCCGATTATTACATCAAAACTCCCCAATTCTACTGGTATCAAATTAATTTTAAAGGTTTCGCCAACCAACTTAATTTTTCGGTTCCGGCATATTTTATCGGCTTTAACTAGTTTACCGTTAGCTAATTCGAGTAAACACTTATTATCCAAAGGCGTTAATGAAAAATTTAATTTAACACAAAAATCTCTACTCATATAGCTTCTATCCACCCCCGAATCAAATAAAACATAAGCAGGTTTATCGTCAATAAGAAACGTACCCATAACAAGCTCTGGGTCTTCATGTGCTTCTATTGCATTGACATTAAACGCTCTTCCACGAGCTTGCCCGTTATTGTTCTCTTGATTTGTACATGTGCTTTTGAAATGGCCCATCTTTCTGCAACCGTAACAAGTAATAGCATTATTTGCTCTGTTCCTATTATTGGCTATTGGTCCAAAGATGTCACACTTCGTTGCACTATGACCGCTTCTTTTACACTTGGTGCATACTACCGTACAGAACCTTTCCGGATGATACCCTTCACACCTTAGACATGGAATTTTCTGGTTTTTGTTGCCATTGTTCTTATTGAGATTGTTGTTGGGATTGTTGTTGTTGTGGTTGTTATAGATGTTGGGACGGTTGTTATAGTTGTTGTTGTTGGGACGGTTGTTGTTGCGTTTGTTGTTGCGAAAAATGGTGCGATTGTAGTTTTGATTATTATTGTTGTTATAATGGTGACTTTTGTCGCCAGTATCTTCCCACTTCCTCTTACCTTCCTTTGTTTTGGCCTCCCCGGCCGCCAACTCTTTATTTCTTCTTTCAATCTGACCTATAAGTTTGTGAACCATTCGACTCGCTTCCTGCATTGAGGTAGGCTAGGATGCACTCATATTTCCCTGGATTCTAACCGGTAGCCCTTTCACAAATACGTCAATCTGTTCTTCCTCGTCCTCAAACATACCAGGACACATTAGAGATAGTTCTGTGAATCGTTGCTCGTATGAGGTGATATCATACCCCTGCATTTTTAATTCTTTAAGCTCTGCCTTAAGCTTATTGACTTCATTTCTGGGACGGTACTGCTCATTCAACATGTGTTTGAATGCGGACCACGGTAGCAAGTAAGCAGTATTTTGTCCCACCTGCTCCAGATAGGTGTTCCACCAGGTTAACGCAGTACCTGTGAAAGTATGCGTGGCGTATTTCACCTTATCTTCTTCAGCGCATTTACTTATAGCAAACATAGATTCGACCTCCTCGGTCTATCGTTTCAATCCGACTGGTCCTTCAGTTCCATCGAACTCAAGAGGTTTACAGGCAGTGAATTCCTTGTAGGAGCATCCTACACGATTTCTTGTGGAGTTAGTTCCATTGCTAGATTCAGAGTTATTATTGTTGTTTTGCATTGTAGCATGTACTGCAGCTATGTTCGCTGCAAGGAAAACACGGAAATCTTCCTCGCTCATGTTCCTGTTGTGTCTAGTAGTCGGTGTCATTTCCTTCAAAAATGGCCAAAAGAGTTCAGTTAATCATATAGAATATTAGGAGCAGTCAATAGTATTTCTTAGCATAATATGAACTTATTTATAAAAGCTTTTTCTTCATATTAGCATTTTATAATTTTAATTCGGGTAGTACCTACCCGTTAAAGTTCATACTTAGTAGCTAATATACAATTCAACTACTACAATTCTATCATGAAAAACTTATTACAATAATATTTCGAGTTCAAACTTTAATACAATATTTTACAAATATATACAGCATGAAATATAGCACACAATAACTTTGATACAAGGCAGTTGTGAAGACAATTCTAGTTAAATGCAAGTTGTTCAGTAAAGGCAATAAAGATACGTAATTCATAGGACCAGAAACAAGTCATGCATTCGGGTTTCACTAATACTATTTCCCATCCTTGATCATGTGAAAAATAACCGTTGTGGCCGTTGGCAAGGCAGCACGTTGTAACGTCATCAAAAGGACAGGGGTTACGTAATATCCAACAGCGCCGTAACAAGTTAAAAACCTTATCTCTTACCTCAACTACTGAATCTGTCACCCGAGGGAATGTTTTATTAAGATTTGCAACCCGATATTCTTTTTCTCAGTTTGATGAGAGGCGAACATCACTAACCCATAAACATAACATGCTTCTTTAAGTTGCATGTTTGAAGCCCTTTCTAATGAATGAAGTCCTATATTGGGATATGCGGAGTCAAAATAGGCTCTCAACCCGTAGCAAAAAATTGCATTAGGGTTTCTCGCACACATAGCCTTAAAGAAAACATGGCGTAACTTAAGGTTTCCCCAATGCGAGATACACCACCTATCGAAGGAAAGCCTTCTATAAACCAAGGCATGCCTGGAACGTCTTTTAAAAGACCTACAAACTAATTTCGCTATAAACAATTGAGCCGATGAATCCTGGCCAACTCTAGACAAGATTTCATCAATCATTTCCCGTGATAGGTCTTCTAAAATGATCGGTTGTCTATCCTTAACGTCCATTTTGTATTTTTTTTTATACTGTAAAAGATACGAAGATTAGATCCGTAAAAGATGATTAACAAAACAATACAAGCAATTTTTACATATAACATAAAAGTACAAGCACGCTATAATACATATATTACACGGCATGGAAAAAGTAAAGGATTACAACTCTTTATTCTGATTCACTTATTTCTTCTTTCTCGGGCTCTGTTCGTTTGCTAACTTCTTAGGGATAAATGGACCCGTACTAATATGAGCAGTCCTTTTCACAAATGGTCTAGAAAAATCCGGTCGATTAGATGTTCCCGGGCTATAGTTAAAGTTTAAGAAATATGGGTGTTTACAGTATATACCATCAGTGTATTTCATCATAACATATTGTTCATCGGGTTTGGGATCGAGTTTCTCTATTTTGATAGATTTTCCCTTATTGTTATCTTTTTCTTTATTAAATTGGGCTGGGGTAATTTCTATCACATCATCGGAATCGTCATCGGAATCCGATTCATCAGAAAATTGGTAATCTTCCCAATATGTTTCCTCCTCAGCGGAGACACCACAAACCATTTTTAACTTTGGTCCATTGGTTGAGGATTTTCTTTTATTTAACTATTTTTCTGTGGTTTTTAACATTTCTTCCTCCGGATCTTCTTCTTCCGGTTCGTCTTCTTCTTCCGGTTCCTCTTCTTCCGATTCTTCTTCTTCCAAAATTTGTGAATCTTCCAAAAATACATTCGACTCTTCAGTGTTATTAGATGAGTCGATGGGATTGGTGCTAGAAGTAGACATCTATCACACATTAACTAACATATTAGTAAAATACCACATAATATTTACACGTCAAAAATATATAGTTTCCAACAAAAGTGTTAAGAAATCGTTTTTAAAGTATACACGGTCGAAGTCCAGACTCACTAATGCATCCTAACAAACTCGATAAGACACACTAATGCAATTTTCTGGTTCTCTAAGACCAACGCTCTGATGTCAACTGAAATGCCCAGTTCATATCGATTATAAACGTTTCATATTAATTGGTTTCCTTGCGAGGTCTTGACCTCTATATGAGACGTTTTTCAAAGACTGCATTCGTTTTTAAAACAAACCATAACCTTTATTTTATCGATAAAGGTTTAAAATACATTCCGTAGATTATCAAATAATGATAATCTAAAATATAACAATTACACACGACCATTACATAATGGTTTACAATAATATGATACAATAAAGTGTTTTCTGAATGCAATTTTAAACATTATTATACAACATGCTGACTCCAACTCTCGTCTTTAATTAGCATGCAACAGCGGAAGCTCTTAATAATCACCTAAGAATAAACATGCTTAAAACGTCAACAAAAATATTGGTGAGTTATAGGTTTAACCTATATATATATATATATATATATATATATATATATATATATATATATATATATATATATATATATATATATATATATATATATATATATATATATATATCAATTTGTAATAATAGACCACAAGATTTCACTTTTCATAAATAACCATACACTCGCAAGTGTATAAAAATCATTCATATGATGAACACCTAGTAACCGACATTAACAAAAATGCATCTAGCATATCCTCATACAGGTACCTCATCTGTATATATAAATAAACCTCGAAGTACTAAAGCAGGTCAAATTCTCTGACTGGGGCTTGTCAAAGCCCATAGATCTATCTTTAGGATTCGCGTCAATTAGTGGCGTTCACTAATTCTTAGGTTACCAAGCTAAACAAACAGGGATACGCGGTATAATAATTCAATCATAGAGTATAGTTCAAGTACTTGTGTCTATTTTGTAAAACATTTATAAAACTTGCATGTATTCTCATCCCAAAAAGATATTAGATAATAAAAATGGGACTATAACTCACATTCAAAGATTTTCAACTCGTCGAAAATCAGACTTGGCCACAGATCGATTCACGAACCTATAACAAATATATACATATATTTATCAAAGTATGATAGAGATATATTCACATCATATTTTTATTTACGTGTTGACGATTTAAGTTGTTAAATTAATAGTCCAATGTTAGTAGTCCATAATTAGTAGTCCACAATTAATAGTACATAGTATACACGTGTTGTATAAGACTCAATCATGACCCACAATACCGCTATTGTAGTTACACGTATTGTGTATGTGGTGTCTTTTGATTTATCCGACGTCTTGTGTAACTATGACATGTTAGAATACATGTATAATATAAGAAAAGTTAGCTAAGATATGGTTAGTATAGATTTTATCAAACTCCTTCCGTATTCATTTTAGCCATTTTTAACCAATATTGTTTTGCCCATAACTTCTTCGTTATAAATTCGTTTTGAGTGATTCAAATTGCTATGGTTTCATAACGAACTGAAATTTGTAAAACTAAACTGAAAAAGTGGTGATTTATAGTCGGAGTTACAGGTTACATTCCTATCTTTAAAGAGGTAGTCATTTTCATCGAAAGAACGACATCTTGATGACTATTTTGAAAAACATACTTCTACTTTGAGTTTAACCATGATTTTTGGATATAGTTTCATGTTCGAATTATTATTTTCCCAGAAGAACAACTTTTAAATCAAAGATTGTCATAGTTTTTAATTATCCAACCCAAAACAGCCCCCGGTTTTACTACGACAGCGTATGTCCGGTTTTACGGTATTCTTCGTGTTTCCAAGTTTTAAATCATTAAGTTAGCATATCATATAGATATGAAACATGTGTTTAGTTGTTTTTTAAAAAGTTTAGTTAGAAGGATTAACTTTTTTTACGAACAAGTTTAGAATTAACTAAACTATGATCTAGTGATTACGAGTTATTTTCATCGAATAAAATGGTTATATAAGTATGAATCGAATGATGTTATGAACATCATCAATACCTCAAATATAGTAGGTAAACCTACTGGAATTAACAAGAAATGATCTTGAGCTTCAAAGGATCTTGGATGGCTTGAAAGTTCTTGAAGTAGAATCATAACAAGAAAACAAGTTCAAGTAAGATTACTACTTGAATTAAGATAGTTATAGTTATAGAAATTGAATTAAAGTTTGAATATGAGTATTACCTTGAATTAGAAAGATAACCTACTGTAAATAACAAATTTTTCTTGATCTTAGATGATTACTTGGAATGGTTTTGAAAGCTTGGAAGTAGTCTTGCAAACTTGATATGATTCTTGAAGTGTTCTTGAAAGATTGTGTTGTATGTTGATTTATGTTTGGATTTTTGAGCTAGATTGAGCTAGATTTTGATGAAGATGATGAAGAACACTTATAACAATATGAGAAAACAAGAGAGAGATCAATTTGATGCATGAAAGTTGCAAAATGAAAGTGTTTGGGTGTGTGAAGTTCACGTGAAATTAGGCCATGGATATAGGCTCCATTAGTTTGTATTTTTGTTAGATATTTCATGCTAGATATTAAATAATGGTTCCCACATATTTAGGTGACTCATTAAGGCTGCTAAGAGCTGATCATTGAAGTGTATATACCAATAGTAAATACATCTAGAAGCTGGGTATCATACGAGTACGAATACTGAATGAATACGAGTGGAATTGTTGATGAAAACGAATGGGAATGTAAATGTAATCATTTTTGTTAAGTATAAGTATTTTGATATATGTCTATAAGTCTTTCAAATATGTATTAATACATTTTAATACACTACATATATATACATTTTAATTTAGTCGTTAACTCATCGTTAGTCGTTACATGTATGAGTTGTTTCGAAGCCTATAAGTTAACGATCTCGTTTAATGTAATTAACCCATTGTTATTATATCTAATGAGATGTTAAATTGTTATATTATCATGATAACATAGTGTATTAATATATCCTAATACGATATATATATATATATATATATATATATATATATATATATATATATATATATATATATATATATATATATATATTAAGACGTTGTTACATCGATACTTGTTACATATATATATCGTTTCGAAATTCTTAAGTTAGTAGTCTCATTGAATATAGTTCATTGTTTATATACTTAATGAGATACTTAATTATCATTTCATCATGTTAAACATATATATATATATATATATATATATATATATATATATATATATATATATATATATATATATATATATATATATATATATATATATATATATATATATATATATATATATATATATATATATATATATATATATATATATATATATCATGTCGTTTACAAGTTATAACGTTCGTGAATCATTGGGCAAATTGGGTGGTCAAACGTTTACATAAAATCTGTTTTAATTAACCAAGTCTTAATAAGTTTGATTGCTTAACATGTTGGAAATATTTAATCATGTAAATATTAATTTCATTTAATATATAATCATGGAAAAAGTCCGGGTCATGACAGAAATAGAGTTTAGTGAGAAAGAGCTCATTTTGGGGAAGAAGGAGACCAAATCTTGCCTGAGTCCAAGTTTTAAAGTTGTTCCCTACATCTCTAGCTACGTTTTGGTGGTAGTGGTAAGTTTTAACTTCGAGTTTTGAGTTCAATTTGATTTATATCTAGGACTTGTAAGACCCATTTGAGTGTTAAATGGGTGAATTTGGGGAAACTTGATGTATGGAAATCCTAAGGGTTGTGATCTAGGGTTTGGTCATGTGATTTGGCGTTTATAAAGTTATTGGTGTTGTTGAATCACTAATACACTCATGTGTTAGTGAAAGTTTTGTTAATGGGTTCAAGTTTGACCAAATGGTGGGTCTTGACTTTAAAATGGGTCAAATGGGTAATGGTTGACCTAGTTGGGTTAGATTGGTATGAAATACCCATATTTTGTGTTAGTTGGTGTTATTGGACTTTAATCACTAGCTTTTAGTGATCAATGATAGTCTTGACTTTGGATGGGCGGTTTTTGTGCAAATGGGTCATTAAATGCAATTGGTCATTTAATGCACAAGAGTTAATCGTTGGTGTTTAGTCCAACTAGCTTGCATGTTGATTGTGTACTTAATGTATTAGGTACATTGCTTTAAAGCTTGCGGAGTTGTTTAATTCATCACCTAGTCGATAAGGTGAGTGGAATAATTATACGTATGTGTATATGGCGTGTTTATTTGTAAATTTTATGGTATGAACCAATGAGCCGGTAGTATCATAACATATATGTGACGAGTGTCATGATGTGAACCACGAGCCGGTAACATCTTGGTATTTGGGGTGATGCGAGCACCACGAGCCGGTAGCATCAAAGTGTGAATCACGAGCCGGTAACACTAAAGTGTGAACCACGAGCCGGTAACACTATAAAGGAGGCGTGAACCACTAGACGGTAGCACTATAAAAGAGTATGACTCAAATGCGTAGTGGCGTGAACCAAGGAGCCGGTAGCGTCATAGCATTTCGTATGGTGTGAACCGTGAGCCGGTAGCACCATAGCGTTTATAGTTAACCATATTGTGTTGTTGTTGTTTATTTTTTAGCATATATATATATATATATATATATATATATATATATATATATATATATATATATATATATATATATATATATATATATATATATATATATATATTGTGTTGAGTATATGCTAATGTGGAGTTGTGATAGTGTACGAATTGTTAGCATTATGAGTATGATGACATGCTTTTTGAGTTATAAGTTCGTATGATGTATTTGGTGGGCGTGATTGCAAATAGATGGGTTATATATGTGTATATATAATTGTTGCACTCACTAAGCTTTGTTTACCCCTCTCGTTGTTTACTTTTTAGGTACAAACATAGAGAAAGGGAAAGGAGTTGCCGGGAATTAGATATTCCCATGTTGGTTGCTTAGATGAAGCTTTTGGAGGACGACCTATTGTTTTGGGTAGTTTAGCCCCAAACCATGCTCACGTGTCGTTTGGTTTAAAACTTTCATTTTGAGGTCGAACTTGTAACACACTTGATTAAGGGCCTTCGTGCCTATTATGTAACTTTAAACTTGTTGGATGTTTAAACGTTTGGTATGAACCGGTTGATATCATGTAACCAATTAAAGTAGCGTGTTATTGGTTTATTATTAAAAAAATTAGGGTGTAAAGACGGGTTGGGTTGTTTCATATATATATATATATATATATATATATATATATATATATATATATATATATATATATATATATATATATATATATATATATATATATAGAGCGAGGATCTAGAGAGAATCAATGGTGAGAGAGAACCCATAGCACCATGTTCAATCTGCACAAGATTGAACATGGTGCTATGATGGTGCTATGAGTTCTCTCTATACCTAAGTTCTCTCTTAATCATTTCAATATATATATATATATATATATATATATATATATATATATATATATATATATATATATAAAACACATATTAGTATAAAGCGTATGCAATATACTAACATGTCATCTTCTGATTAAATTTTTCTATTGAATAATATTTTTTGGTTTAAAATATTCAAATAATGTATCTGATAAACTGATAATGTCCAATCATACATTAAAATTATAAATTTGAATATTATATGTAGAGTTGTAATCCCATGAATCAAATAATTTGCTTGAAATCCAACGGAACAATCAGAGCGCGACATGTGGCGCGACAATCACATGTGTTTGAAATAAAAATCAAATTTTTTTCTTTTATTTTGAAAAAAAATTTCTAAATTTTTTTTAATTTTTTTTTTTTTCAAATTTAACATGTCAAATTCAATCACATGTGATTGTAAAACCTATTCACGTGTGATTCTGGATGTCAAATCCAATCACATGTGATTGAAAAAATTAAATTTCAAATTTTTTTAAAAAAAAAAATTCAACCGAAAACATACCTTAATTCGGTGATTTGATTAAGTTTTTTAGCGTTTCGTGATCATATCTTCAAAATTTCAAACTTTAATTCGGTGATTTGATCAAGTTTTGATCAAAAACTTGGTGTTTGAAGGTTTTAGTACAAACTTACTGAAATTCGTCATTTTACTAAAAAAACAAAATTCAATTACGTGTGATTGGATTTGACATGCAGAATCACATGTGATTGGATTTTATAATCACACGTGATTGGTATGCAGAATCACATGTGATTTACTGCATGTCAAATCCAATCACATGTGATTGAAAATAAAAGTTGAAAAAAAAAATTATTTCGAAAAAAAAATTGAAAAAAATAAAAAAAATTTAAAATTTTTTTTATTTTTTTTTCAATCACATGTGATTATCGCGCCACGTGTCGTACTCTGATTGGTCCCCTGAATCTCAACTTAAAAGTTGGTTTCATTTGAATATTACTCATTATATGCAATATAAATATAGCGTTTATTTAATGATTAAATAGATTAATGTTAATTAATATATTATATACATACTAGAATTTATAAATAATTTAACATGTCGTATCTAATATAGTACGAGGTATATTAGTATGTCATTATCTATATTTATTTATTTTATTGATACTTGTTATGACAACTTGCCTAGCGCATCCACACCAGCGGAAACTATGATATAATTTGTTTGAAATAAACTTGCGAGAAATAATAGAAACCAAATAAAGTAACTGATAACACGAAGATTTAACGTGGTTCGGCAAAACCTACCTAAGTCCACCCCAAGAGTCTCCTTTATTCTTATAATATAAAAAAACATGGTACAAGAAAAAGTACACTATAAGTTAAACCCAAACCCCTTATATTTAGTATAAAATCTAAGTTTCTCGTACACTCTTTTAAACTCATTACGTACAAGAATGAAACTCTCGACCTTACAAAGAAACACACTATATTGATCAGTGGCGAAGCTTGAATATCAAGATTGGGGGGACGAAATAATTTAAGCAAAACATGTAGACTTTTATATAAATATAAGGCGTACGAAAAGTTTAAATCACTGTTTATTTTTGTTTATATCATTAAACTTAAATCACTATTTATATATATTATTAGGTTAGCCTCTATGAGTAAATAGTATAATAATAATAATATTTATTATAATTATTATTGTTATTATTAAATAATTATACTTACGATAAATATAAATAATTAAATAATAATAATAATACTATAATACTTCGTCGTAAAAAAAAGAATAAATAAATTAAGTAGAGTAAATGAGTTAAACTGTTTGAGACATTATATAAAGTTGTCTTCGCGGAAATCGAGAAACTAAAAGCAATATAGGGAGTCGGCGAGATTAGATAAGTGCCAGGGATTTTTTATAAGTTTTAGAAACAGGAACTGAATGTACATTTATAATTAATGGAGGGGCTAAAATGAAAATTTACTACATATAGTTCTTACATAAAAAAATATTTGCTTTTAAGGACAAATCTTTTTGGGGTGGCTGAAGCCCACCCCTGCCCTTTAAAAACTTCGCCATTAATATTGATATTATCGATCAACTATGTTTATTATACTTTTGTGATACCAGGGGCAGATCTATATGGTTTTGACCGGTAGCACGTGCTACCGGTGAAATACGCAAGGTAGTAGAATTTTTTTTGAAGGTTTTAATTAGTGATACTAGTGGATAGTGTACATTCTTTTTAGTGATACTATTGGGCAGAGCCGACGAGAGCATCATAACAAGAGGGGCATCAAAATAAGAACTTGAGTTTCTTGTATACTCCCTCCGTCTCAAATCTATTGTCCCTAGACAAAAAATACGCAGTTTAAGAAAAAGTACCTGACACATGTACTTTTCTGTCTACTTTCCAATTTTACCACTTACTTTTTACCTATCTTTTTGTCTTATATTTATAAAGTAGGGGCACAAAAGAAATTTATCACATTATTCTTTTCTATTTATGGAAGTGGACAATTAATTTGGAACATCTAAAAAATAAATAGTGAACAATAGATATAGTACAAGGGAGTAATTTTTTAGTTGCAGATGAAGAAAGAAACTGAAAATGGTGGAAGAAGGGAAAGTAGAAGAAGAAAGTAAAAGGACGGAGAAACTGAAACATGTCATAACTTTTACCTACATATCACTTGTACATTACAAGTTGATAATGCATGTTTACAATTTTAAGAAAAGTCTACCCATTTAATTATGGAGCATTGGCTTTTGTTTTTTTTTTTTCTTTTCTATATTAATTCTTTACTGAATTGAATGAATACTCAAAAATAATATAGGTATGTTTGGATGAAACTAGTTAGAGCGGGAGCTGGTGACTGGAGCTGAACCTGGAGCTGGAGCTGGAGCCTGGAGCTGGAGCTGGAGCTGAAGCTTATCATAAGCTCTACTTTTTTCAAAAAGCTACTTCTAAAAGTTTCTTTTTCTAGAGTTTCATTTTTACATAACTTCTGCTTTTGGTTGCATGTCAAGCAGAACTTTTGACTTGTAGTTTATTAAAATCATAAGCTCAAGCCCTTATAAGCTCTCATAAGCTCCTATAAGCTCGTCGCCAAACACACCCATATAAGTTACTCCATAATAAAAGGAAACAAAAGTTTATTTACGTTAAGTAAAATAAAATAGGAGTATAAAATATTTTGGTTATACGGAGTACTTTATAACTTTTATTTTATATATCAGTTAAATTAAAATTTTCTAATTTTATATACTAATAGATTAGAATTAGAATTAGAATCTAAATTAAACCATGCGACAATATATAGGGATGGCGCCCGCGGGTAACGGGCACGGGTTCTATATACCCGCAACCCGCCCGTCGGGTTGTTTTTTTACTCGTTGAGACCCGTTACCCGCCCGCGGGTAAAAAAATTTTGCCCATGCCCGTAACCCGCGGATACCCGTGACCCCGAATATACAACTTCTTTATTTTTTTTCTATAAAAGTTAGTAAATTTTATTAACTATAAACAATATGTACAATTAAACATGTGTAATATGACGTGAAAGTCAAGTTTTTTACTTATATGTAATATTATATTTTCAATCATTACTGTATTACAAGTAAAATCCCCTTTAAATTGATAATTGTATGTATAAACTTGCGGATAAATTAAAAAAAGTATCATAAACTAGCGGGTCGGGTTTTACCCGTGACGGGTAGTATGTACCCGCGACCCGCCCGCGACCCGTTGGCGGGTATAATTTTTTACCCGTACCCGTGCCCGCGGGTAAGATTTTATGATTTTACCCGCCCATCACGGATCGGATACCCGCGGGTCACGGGTTTTTTCTCGCCCATTGCCATCCCTAACAATATATGTGATACTGTAGTAGTTATCATACTCTTCATACTCTTAAGTAAATAACACTCCGTCCCATAATGATTTAGTAAAATACTCCATTATATTTTATGTCCTTAGATTAAACTAGTTGTGGAGCCCTCGCTTCGCGCCGGGGGCTCCGTTTTGAATGCGAGTTAAAAAAAAGTCTTGATCTATTTTGTAAAAAAGAATTTTTTTCGACATAACATTGAAAGGTTGTTCCTTTTGTGAAAGTTGCTTCTTTTAGCGTTCGGGTTTTATTTTAAAAAGAAAAAGTTAGTAAAGTGGGGGTTCGATTTGTATTTTAATAAAAGTTAGTGGGTTAAGTTTGTGAAATTTGAAAAAACTTTACGTATAAAGTGGGGGTTCGATTTGTATTTTAATAAAAGTTAGGGGGTTAAGTTTGTGAAAATTGAATATTAGTAAAAAAAAAAAGTTAGTAAAGTG
The DNA here is from genome assembly GCF_046630445.1 of Rutidosis leptorrhynchoides. NCBI lineage: Eukaryota > Viridiplantae > Streptophyta > Magnoliopsida > Asterales > Asteraceae > Rutidosis > Rutidosis leptorrhynchoides. Next base: position 249,770,664 of record NC_092336.1, read on the forward strand.
GGGGTTCGATTTGTATTTTAATAAAAGGTGGGGGGTTAAGCTTGTGAAATTTGGGGAAAAATAAACGTATAAAGTGGGGGGTTCGATTTGTATTTTAATTAGAAGTTAAGGGGTTAAGTTTGTTGAAAGTGGGGGTGGGGGGTTAAGCTTGTGAAATTTGGGGAAAAATAAACGTATAAAGTGGGGGTTCGATTTGTATTTTAATTAGAAGTTAAGGGGTTAAGTTTGTTGAAAGTGGGGAAATGAATAGGACTATTCATTTCAACTATACCATTTAGATATAGGTATAATATGATAACACATTTAGCTGAGTAGAGCGTGCCGGATAATGAATCTGCTAATGTATTATCTTACAAGATTAAGAATCGATCCTTGAAGAACTCTTTGAAAAAAACAGTTTATAAAAAACTAAAAAAAAAATATTTCGTTTATATATGAGTATTCGTCTTTCGCGAAAAAAAAAAAACTTTAATATATATTGTTTCTTTTTATTATTGACTATAGAATATTTTACTGTTATGTTAACGTTTTTATGTATTTTAGTAGCCCAAATAATTTAGTAAATTTTTTTTTTGCCCCCGTACAAACAAAATTATGGATCCGCCACAGGATATAAGACATCTAGTAGAAAATTTTTTGAACTTTTATCCAGTAACACCAGTAACTAGCATTTCTAGATCCGTCAGTTGTGATACCCTTCTGCATGTTACATAACCATGTATTTATAATACATGCTCCTCATGCGTGGTCAACCTTTTAGCCTTTGGTGGAATAGACATGTGAAAAACAAACAAGCATTTAGAGCCATGAGTCGTTTTTCTTAACTTCATATCCATGTGAAACGATTCATATTGTCTACATAAAGTTGGCCAATACTATTCTATAATAGTATCCATTGTCTATCCATCAAATGTGAGCCAATTTCTTGGACTACCGTCCAACAATCTCCACTTTGACGAACATTTATTTTTTCTTCGTTACCAAAAATACTAACAACTAATATTTTCACTATTGGCCTCCGTTATTCCCACTGCACACACCATGAATCACCTCGGTCCTGAACCCTGATTTAAATAAAACGGCCAATAATCATGTGCAGTTAACCCTGTCAACTTACATGGTTGACTCCGGAGAGGAGTCTCGAATCACCTCTCCCTGAGAAGGATTTTCCTTCTCACCATCGTCTAACTTGATCAAACATGTAGTCACATGTTCCCATCAATTTCCCGTGTGCACACTTTCCAAACCTTTGAGACACTAGTACATTTGGTACTCGCCACAAGACGATATAAACTCTCATACTTCGCCCCGTCGTTCAACAACCCTCATTCGAACCAATCGACAAGCTGACCGTCTAGAGAAGTGGTCATCTATCAGAAACTTCTCGTGGTAGAAGAACAAATCTTCAAGAAGATCTGGATGAAATCGAAAATTATCAACCAGATGAGGAATCTGATGAAGAAAAAGTGGAAGATGAGGCAGCAAACTTGCATGAGTATCAAGAATTCATGAACTCAAACTTTGAAACAAAAGTTGACAGAATTCTTAAGCGAGAATAGGAAATTGGTGAAAATCACTCCAAGTTTAAAAAGGCATTGAAGGATTTTGTGAAGACAATCTCATGCAGGAGGACGTAACTTGTGTGTTTAGAGTAATGTATTAAAAACTTGGTCAAATGCTTTTGTGTGTATTGTGAGTGCTTGAATGTTGGTGTTAAACGATTATGTGTAAAACAATTTAGGATATTATGTTTATTATGTGTTTGAATTAACCTCTCTTACATGCTCATGTAAAAAGATAAATCTGTGTTTATACGGCTGCCCCTACGGTCGACCGTGATTCGACCGCAGAGTATTTGACAAAAGTGTTTTGTCCCAACTCTCTTACACAAGTTCAATAATCAATAAACTCCAAAAATGCAAATTGACATTTCAGTCAAAGAACTTTCAATTACTCCACCTACCCCACCAAATTTGCTAGAAATCAATAAAGAGTGATAGCATTCATTATTTGTCTATAAAAGACAATCAACAAACTCACACTCTTATCACTTATTGTAAAAACTTCTCTGCAAATCAAAATTCATTACATGAGGTCCATTGTTAAAGGAAGAGAAGTCCTCACACATCATCAAACTGCCTATTCTCTTGAAAATCTCTCAAGCATCAAGTGGGATGCTTTTCTAAACTTAAGAAGACCACTTTACCCAATTCACATCAATGAACTCTATGAGAATTTTCAATTCTCACAAAAATAATGAGAAAATCTCATTTTCTCTTTATGGAAGAAGTTACTCATTAACTCTTAAAGAATTTGGAAATATTATGGATGTTTCGAATGAAGGACGAACATTCTTCCTAAAACCAAATTCAGTTAATAAATTTCCTGAATGGGTTAAAAGAAACAGTGTTCTAGACATTCTGTGCAACGGAACACTCAAACCTGAATATATCAAAAAGGATGGATTTCTGTGTAAACATCTTGCACCAACGTATGATCTCTGGCAACAGATCATCACTGCAAATGTTTATGGAAAGGGGGAATTACTGGATCGACTTGATGCCAATAAAATAACCTTTTTATAGTGTCTTCTAAACTCGTCTAAAGTAAATGTTGCATACTTCATGGCATCAAGAATGCAACATGTTGCTCAACATTCCCATATGTCTCTTCCATATGATCTTCACCTGACCAAACTATTCACATATGTTGGAATAACATCTCCCTTCCATAATTCAACTCAAGTCTCTTCATACCCGATATGTAGAGCCTCAACCAAACATGTTCAAGAAACCCCACTTGAAAATCCACCCAATTTTTGCTCTCTCCCGACGCAAGGGCAAAACAGTGTGATTCATGGAAAAATCCTAAAAATCGGTCGAAGATTGTCCCGGCTTGAACACAAGGACAAGTGAAAGGACCCATTCATATACATTATAAACGATTCACAATAGTTGATTACATCGCGAGGTATTTGTGAAAGGACCCGTCCTAATCCATTTGGACGAAGTCTTCAACAGTTGGTCCCATTGCGAGGTTCTGACCTCTATATGCCATGAACGACTCCATGTAATATGAGCAAATGCACAGCGGAAGATTTCTTTCATACCTGAAAATAAACATGCTTTAAAGTGTCAACCAAAAGGTTGGTGAGTTCATAGGTTTATCATAAAACAATAAAATTCATCATTTTGATAGACCACAAGATTTAAATCCTGCATGGTACAAATGGGCCCGAATCCTATACCCACCTGTAATGTACATGCGATATCTTTTAAATACAGTACACCTTTCTCGTGTACGAAATCATCTTTCATAAATCTTAGTAACCGTACACATATCTCGTGTACAAAAACAACATACACATAACCTGTGTATAAAATCATTCTCTCGATACATAACATTCATATCAATTGGTGGCAATTATCATGTCCACATAATTCAATGGTGGCAATTATCATGTCCACATAATTCAATGGTGGCAATTATCATGTCCACATAATTCAATAATAATCCGCAGAACTTCTGTCTGCATAATAATTCATTCGAGGAATGTTTTGCTTGTGTCTAGTTCGTCAAACATTTATAAAAGCATTTCATGTATTCGCAGTTCAAAATATATTTCAAAAGCATTTAATAAAGCAGTTGTAAAAATAGCGCATGTATTCTCAGTCCCAAAAATGTAAAGAGTAAAAGGGAATCAAACGAACTCACAATACTGTATTTTGTAGTAAAAATACATATGACAGTATTGAACAAGTGTAGGCTTGGTCTCGGATTCACGAACCTATATCATTTATATATATATTAACACATAAAATGGTAATCAAACACATTTATATATTATTAGAGATTTAATTGTTATTTTAATTAGGTGTTTCATTAATAACCTTATTACTTATATTTATTAATACTTATTATAAAAGTATTAATATAGTTATGTTATGTGTAGTAAATATAGTTTTATATAACTAATAGTTATTTGATAAAATAATATTGATAATAATAATAAATAAAAGTTGTTTTATTTTACAATATTAATAATAGTAGTTATTATGATTATAATATTGATAATATAAAAATAATAATATTAATGTCAAAATAATAATAATGATAGTAATAATAATAATTTTGATAAAAAATGATAATTTCTCTAATAATGATAATAATAATAGTAAAAATGATATTTTTAATATATATGATAGTTTTTAATAAAAATGATACTAATAATAATATTAATGATATTATTAATAATAATAACAATAATAATAATAATAATAATAATAATAATAATAATAATAATAATAAATAGATAAATAACTACCTCAAGAAAGTAGCCCTAAAAATAATGCCCAAGTCCGGGTTTGAACCCGCGACGTCCCGCTAACCTGATAATATCCTTAATCATTGAGCTACTAGTTCGATCTTGGTTTAAACCCCATATTTATTTTATTTAACTCAGATCTTCTTCTTTTCCATTTTCATTCACCATCTTCATTATCATGAACCTCCATCATCATCTAATAATTATCATCATCATTAACATCATCACCATTTCGTATAACACCACCATGATCTTATTTCCATAATATCATCACTTATCATCGATCATTATCCATAATCTATCATCTAACCTCATTTATCACTATCCCATGTTATTTTTGGTTATCATTTTCAGTCCAACAGGGAAAATATCGTCCCAACAGCAAAATGAAAAACACGGCCCAAAGTTGTAAACTAAATCACAGCCCAAGTATTTGGTATTGGTCCATAAAAAAATCATAAACCCAGTTATCGATCTAATATCCTATATTAGTGAGTTTGCTCGATGGATTGAGGGTGTGGGGTTCAGTTTTGGTTTATATATAATTATGTTTTATTCGAATGCAGTCACAATACAAGAAACGTTATGCGTTTTTAAATTCCAAGTGCAAGTCTCCATCATGACCCCTCCATTTCCCCCTTTATATTTGTAAAGAGTAACTATCGCATACTCTAACTTTTATGAATTTGTTCACCTACGCCACTAATCATTATTCTTATGTTTGCATCATCATCGAACAATAGCAAAATGTAGTAGTAGTCCAGCAGCACTCAAAGTCTGGTTCTCGACCCACGTTTACAATAAATTCCCGGTTGGGTTTTAAAGCCCATTTGATAACTTAAACTGTTTTAATGAAGTCCACTAAGAAGGAGTCCAGTTGACCGAATACCTTCTGCATGACTCGCTGGAAAGTAACAATATACATCACTTATGACATCACTACTAATATATTAATAAGGTGGTGGTTGCTTCGGGTCCTAGTGTGGTACTATTGTCCAAGTGTATATTGGATCCCATGTTAAAGCATCAACTTTATTCATCTCACTCATTCGTTCATGGATTAATAAAACAAAAACAGAATAATTTAAAATAGTACCCGTTGATGTTGGTGTTCTAAATAGATAGAGGAAAAAAAAATATTTGAAGGAATACGCAGGTGGCAGTTTCATTTATCGTGGTGATGGTTGGTGTTTGATGTGACTAAAAAAAAAAAAAAAACAGAAAACAACTGGTACAGGGGTCGATGATGATGGAGATGGTGTTTTGCGGTGATGTGGTTCGAATCAGAAAGCAAACAAGAAAGGGATAGTGTGGGTTTTGAAACGGAGCAAAGTAAAACAAGCAGGTTACAATATCGAACAGTAGTCTTCGATTTTATGCAGCAATAGCGGGTTAAGGTCGTCTCAAGAAAATGATGAATAATATCGGTTTCGATGGAGGAAACAAAAGGAGAATCGAGTTGTTTAATATTCTGAAAGAAACAGACACGAAAATTAGGCAGAATCAGTAAAGGTGTTTGGTTGTTATATTGAAACAGAAACAATGAAAGTTGTTTGATCACGTGGACTGCAGCATAATCGTTTCTTGATTATGATGATGAGTTTTGAGTTTTGATCGAACAAGAAATACGAAATAATAAAAGAAAAATTGTAGCCACAAAGGAAGATAGTAGTTACCGATTAAGTGGTCTTGGTGTTTATTGAAGATGAACAAAGTGATGAATCGATGGTGGTGATGGGTTAATGTGAACAAAGCCTTCCACTATGATGATGGCGTTTGTAACCGTAGCAAAAGAAAAGATATCGGACAGTTTAATAAAGAGTGTTCGTGGTAGTTGTCGAAAATAGTGAGTGTGGTTTGTAGTTTTGCTTGATCACCAAATAGAAACATTAATATGCAGAAAAATAAAATGGGTTGTAGGGTTAATCAAATATCACAAGGAGAAAGGTGGTATGGTTGGTGAAGTTTGTTAAATGTGTGTGTTCCTGGATATGTGAATGTATCTATATCACTACATACATATAACGACACCTATCTATATATCCTTTAACTATATAATATAATATAATATAATACTAATATTAATAATCCATAAGTCAAAAGAAAATTAAATACCAATCAAAAGAAAAGTAACACAGTACAAAGTTATATTCTCGTGACATTAGATTGTAAGTATACTGCCGACACCCTACTACGGGTATTATCACGTGCTCCGTTGTTAATCAGTGTCGGATAAAAGTTATTCAGAAAAATTCCAAACTTTTAGATTAACTATATTTATTTATTTTGGTCATTATGGTATAAAATTCGATCCTTAAATTGTTAATAAAAATTACATCAACTGTCCCTCTCATTTATGGGTAAAATATAAAAAGTATTGAAACTTAACAAATAGTTTCTAAATACATTTTTAATAAGCCTAAAATTTATAGAACTCATTTTCGTATCAACGTTTATTTTAAAATTACATAAGTTTAAATTTAACTTGCTTAATATCAATCGAATCATCAAACGAGTATTACAATCATTTAATATTTATTTTTAATATACTTTATTTATATATAGAAATATATTTTAAATAATAATTATTATAATATCCTATTTTTATTTTATTAAATTTTAATAACAATAACATATAATACTTTAAATTATATTTTGAATTATTATTATATATATATATATACACATACACACATATCTATTTACAATTATTTGTTCGTGAATCGTCGAGAGCAGTTGAAGGTCAATTGAATATATGAACATCGTTTCAAAAATTTCTAGACTCAACATTACATACTTTACTTATCGTATCGAAATCATATAAAGATTAAGTTTAAATTTGATCGGAAATTTCCGGGTCGTCACAGTACCTACCCGTTAAAGAAATTTCGTCCCGAAATTTGAGTGAGGTCGTCATAAATAACTATAAAAATGTTTTCATGACGAATATGATTTGATAAATAGAGTTTTATCATCATTGAGTACTATGGAATAAACAATTCGATTATTCGAAGCGTACGAGTGAAGCTATCACGGAAGAGTGAAATAAGGACATGTTTCATCGTAACTTTTGACTAGCCATGGTTGAATTCCGGAATTCAAGGGATTTAAAGAAAATCTTTGTAATCTTTAAAGGATTTGATTTTTCGGTGATTAAGGAAGTTAAGATCTTCTTTGGTTAAATGCGATAATCTGTATTGATTGTTCTGCGGGATATTTCACTATAAATCCACCCTCTTCATTTCCTTTATATTATGGAGTTCCATCTTTTTGTTTTCTCTTCCCGATTTTAAGTCAAGCGATTAATGGTCCAGAATTTGTAGATATAGGGTTTCGAATGATTATAATGTTCTAAGCAGGAAGAAACGTGATAGCATGATTTGATTTTTAAATTTATCAATATCACGGAAGATAGAACCATCAAGAATACATTTTCTTGATATGTTCAGAAGTAAAGTAGAATGAAAGAGTTATATAACATGGCACATGATAACGTTATGATCTGTGAATCATCATGTTCCAATAGAACTTTCAGCATGAGTTACTGTAATATAATCACGTTGGCCAAGCGTCATTATATTATACTAACCCATGCTTCAATTCCCAACACTTCTCCACAATTCATTCATAATTTATACTTAGATTTTACAGAAGTTTCCAATATAATGGAATACAGAAATCACGAAGAGGTAGATAATTTCGTACAAGAATATTTATGAAAATATCCTCAGAAATATCGAAGATATTTATGATGATATTTTGGGATTTCTAAGTTCGAAAGTTGATAAGGAAAAATTTTCCGCAAGATTTTAACATGACTTCGGAGTAGGATATTCTCTAAAGATTTCATCGGATCCAGAATTACCTGGATTCTTTGAGTATAGGGTTTGGTCCTTGTGTTTGTCCTTGGTCTCCTTCATGGTTAACTCAATCCGTTTTTCAGTACCAAATTTTCTATCGAGCGTTCCCAACACTCCATTCTTTATCATCAAACCCTTGGCCATTTAGGTCATCTACAATTTTACTGTTTCCTCTGCATTTAATGCAGCCATATCTGAATCGTCGATTATCAAACCGAGGTGGTTTCAAGAGAATTGTGTTTTTAGATGATTAAACGCTGATGGTAATATGGTGGGGTATAAAAGGTTTCCCGGTAGCAATAAAGAGCACGCATATATATCAAAGTTATAATAAGGTTGTTTCGAACGAAAAGTCGAAGTTGATTTGCTGGAGCTGTGACAAAATTTGCTATATTGAAAGGGATTACCAAGTTATTTTTGGGTAATAATAACACTAAAGGAATTAGCACCGCTACATGTTAAATGTTCACTCAGTTCCCGAGAGTTTTTTTTTTTTAGGTGCATAACTATGTGCATAAACTTTTCTTTCCGTAGATGAAGTTGTGGTTGGTTCATCCTCTCGATTGAGGTGTTTTCAAGAATCATGAAAGGTTTGAACGCAGATTGTAATCATCAAGATACAAACGAGGTTTAAGATGAAATCAAGTGGCAAACTTGAAGAATTATTTAGTTTCATATGTTATATACAATATTTTAATTCATTTTAATTGTCCAATGTTGATAGTCCACAGTTAGCAATTCAATAATTCATATATAATATTCGAATTAATTTATAAGTATCGTGACCCGTATACGTCTCAGTCTCGATCACAACTCAAAGTATATATATTATTATAGAATCAACCTCAACCCTGTATAGAGAACTCGATCATTACTGCATTTAGAGTGTCTATGGTGATTCCAAATAATATATATAGATGTGTCGATATGATATGTCAAAACCTTGTATACGTGTCCCGGTATTTAAAGTGCATAAAATAAATAACATAAATTAAATGACGATAAATAAAGTGCGTAAAGTAAATAACAGAAATTAAATAAATAAAATTGCGATAAATAAAATGTAATACGGAATTAACAGTAACTAGGAACAGTTAGCTAGGATTTTGTTAGCGTGGTTTCTTAATAAAATTTAATGTTGTTAATTAGTCTGTTTCTAATCAATTTTTATTGTGTCCATTATTTCTTCATTATGCCACTTGTTGAATTCTGATAGGTCAAAATCCAAATATGAAATTGAATTTGAATGAAAATAGTTATTCTTTGGTGAACGGATACATATATCGGTGGATGTAAGTAGGATAGTATATGACTGTTGAAACAGATTCGAAGAACGTACAATGTAACTTATTAATGTGAAATTTAAATATTCCTCGAGTATTACCTACCCGTTAAAATATTTTCACCATTAACAGTTTGTACAAGAGAATTTTTAATTACAATCTTTATGAAAACATATATACATATATATTTTCTTCAGATGTATTCATGGATTTAATGAGTTAATATGATATTAAACTCATTTGCTTTTCGGTTGGAACTAGAATAAATAATCTCTAAAACTTTCGAGATTACATATTCGCCATGTCGAACGAAGATAAATGATGTAGAACGATACGTAGAACGAAGATCATACTCAAAGTACAGATGATGATATTGAATCATGGATTGTTGATGGTACTGGTGCGGTTATTGATGGTACTGTTGGTGCTGGTGATGTTGCTGAAGCTGGTACATTTTGCACCATATTCTCCGAATTGATTATTCGAGCGCGAAGTTCGTTGACTCATTACTCCAGGATGATTGTCGATCGGAACAAGCGGATGAATAAGGTTCAGAGTTGTGGATAGAATATAATCTTATCGAGTTACCCTGGAAATGAGACTGAAAATGGTGTCTCGAACAGGTTCGCCGGTAAACGCTTCAGGTTCATTGTGAGGTGAATTCGGTTGGTGGAAAGGATTGCCTTCTGCGCGCTTCCATTAATTAAGTCGACTACGAACCCATTAAATGAATTGATAATGGATGATTGGTTGATTCATGCCGATGACGCTGTTTTCGGAGTTTATGTGAACATCTATGTCGGAATAGCTGTCAGAATAACTATCGGAATAGCTATCGGAATCTGAGGGACTCGAACTGGTTGCAGGATTCATCTCGTACGATCAGATGAAGGATTTTCGATAAGAAATAGATTATAGGATGTAGATTAGTACTCTGCAATACATAATTTACATATGCATATATAATACTAAAAATCCCATAAGTTACAGAGGAGTCTACAGAAAATGTCAGGCAAAGTTTACAATAACAGATACGCTATGATTTGAATTAGCAGATATGCTAAGATATGAATTTTGCCTATACACTAATCATGCAATCAATGCAATAAGATGTGTCTAGACTAAGGATGATAAGCAAGTGATTCTCTAAGGATGATAAGCAGGTAATTTTCGTCACGAAATGATAAGCAAAACTTTTGACATGCAGACACGGTCGAAGTCCAGACTCACTAATGCATCCTAACGACTTCTCAGTCAGACACACTAATGCAGACCTAGTTCGCTAAGACCACCGCTCTGATACCACCTGAAAGGACCCGTCCTAATCCATTTGGACGAAGTCTTCAACAGTTGGTCCCATTGCGAGGTTCTGACCTCTATATGCCATGAACGACTCCATGTAATATGAGCAAATGCACAGCGGAAGATTTCTTTCATACCTGAAAATAAACATGCTTTAAAGTGTCAACCAAAAGGTTGGTGAGTTCATAGGTTTATCATAAAACAATAAAATTCATCATTTTGATAGACCACAAGATTTAAATCCTGCATGGTACAAATGGGCCCGAATCCTATACCCACCTGTAATGTACATGCGATATCTTTTAAATACAGTACACCTTTCTCGTGTACGAAATCATCTTTCATAAATCTTAGTAACCGTACACATATCTCGTGTACAAAAACAACATACACATAACCTGTGTATAAAATCATTCTCTCGATACATAACATTCATATCAATTGGTGGCAATTATCATGTCCACATAATTCAATGGTGGCAATTATCATGTCCACATAATTCAATGGTGGCAATTATCATGTCCACATAATTCAATAATAATCCGCAGAACTTCTGTCTGCATAATAATTCATTCGAGGAATGTTTTGCTTGTGTCTATCTCGTCAAACATTTATAAAAGCATTTCATGTATTCGCAGTTCAAAATATATTTCAAAAGCATTTAATAAAGCAGTTGTAAAAATAGCGCATGTATTCTCAGTCCCAAAAATGTAAAGAGTAAAAGGGAATCAAACGAACTCACAATACTGTATTTTGTAGTAAAAATACATATGACAGTATTGAACAAGTGTAGGCTTGGTCTCGGATTCACGAACCTATATCATTTATATATATATTAACACATAAAATGGTAATCAAACACATTTATATATTATTAGAGATTTAATTGTTATTTTAATTAGGTGTTTCATTAATAACCTTATTACTTATATTTATTAATACTTATTATAAAAGTATTAATATAGTTATGTTATGTGTAGTAAATATAGTTTTATATAACTAATAGTTATTTGATAAAATAATATTGATAATAATAATAAATAAAAGTTGTTTTATTTTACAATATTAATAATAGTAGTTATTATGATTATAATATTGATAATATAAAAATAATAATATTAATGTCAAAATAATAATAATGATAGTAATAATAATAATTTTGATAAAAATGATAATTTCTCTAATAATGATAATAATAATAGTAAAAATGATATTTTTAATATATATGATAGTTTTTAATAAAAATGATACTAATAATAATATTAATGATATTATTAATAATAATAACAATAATAATAATAATAATAATAATAATAATAATAATAATAATAAATAGATAAATAACTACCTCAAGAAAGTAGCCCTAAAAATAATGCCCAAGTCCGGGTTTGAACCCGCGACGTCCCGCTAACCTGATAATATCCTTAATCATTGAGCTACTAGTTCGATCTTGGTTTAAACCCCATATTTATTTTATTTAACTCAGATCTTCTTCTTTTCCATTTTCATTCACCATCTTCATTATCATGAACCTCCATCATCATCTAATAATTATCATCATCATTAACATCATCACCATTTCGTATAACACCACCATGATCTTATTTCCATAATATCATCACTTATCATCGATCATTATCCATAATCTATCATCTAACCTCATTTATCACTATCCCATGTTATTTTTGGTTATCATTTTCAGTCCAACAGGGAAAATATCGTCCCAACAGCAAAATGAAAAACACGGCCCAAAGTTGTAAACTAAATCACAGCCCAAGTATTTGGTATTGGTCCATAAAAAAATCATAAACCCAGTTATCGATCTAATATCCTATATTAGTGAGTTTGCTCGATGGATTGAGGGTGTGGGGTTCAGTTTTGGTTTATATATAATTATGTTTTATTCGAATGCAGTCACAATACAAGAAACGTTATGCGTTTTTAAATTCCAAGTGCAAGTCTCCATCATGACCCCTCCATTTCCCCCTTTATATTTGTAAAGAGTAACTATCACATACTCTAACTTTTATGAATTTGTTCACCTACGCCACTAATCATTATTCTTATGTTTGCATCATCATCGAACAATAGCAAAATGTAGTAGTAGTCCAGCAGCACTCAAAGTCTGGTTCTCGACCCACGTTTACAATAAATTCCCGGTTGGGTTTTAAAGCCCATTTGATAACTTAAACTGTTTTAATGAAGTCCACTAAGAAGGAGTCCAGTTGACCGAATACCTTCTGCATGACTCGCTGGAAAGTAACAATATACATCACTTATGACATCACTACTAATATATTAATAAGGTGGTGGTTGCTTCGGGTCCTAGTGTGGTACTATTGTCCAAGTGTATATTGGATCCCATGTTAAAGCATCAACTTTATTCATCTCACTCATTCGTTCATGGATTAATAAAACAAAAACAGAATAATTTAAAATAGTACCCGTTGATGTTGGTGTTCTAAATAGATAGAGGAAAAAAAAATATTTGAAGGAATACGCAGGTGGCAGTTTCATTTATCGTGGTGATGGTTGGTGTTTGATGTGACTAAAAAAAAAAAAACAGAAAACAACTGGTACAGGGGTCGATGATGATGGAGATGGTGTTTTGCGGTGATGTGGTTCGAATCAGAAAGCAAACAAGAAAGGGATAGTGTGGGTTTTGAAACGGAGCAAAGTAAAACAAGTAGGTTACAATATCGAACAGTAGTCTTCGATTTTATGCAGCAATAGCGGGTTAAGGTCGTCTCAAGAAAATGATGAATAATATCGGTTTCGATGGAGGAAACAAAAGGAGAATCGAGTTGTTTAATATTCTGAAAGAAACAGACACGAAAATTAGGCAGAATCAGTAAAGGTGTTTGGTTGTTATATTGAAACAGAAACAATGAAAGTTGTTTGATCACGTGGACTGCAGCATAATCGTTTCTTGATTATGATGATGAGTTTTGAGTTTTGATCGAACAAGAAATACGAAATAATAAAAGAAAAATTGTAGCCACAAAGGAAGATAGTAGTTACCGATTAAGTGGTCTTGGTGTTTATTGAAGATGAACAAAGTGATGAATCGATGGTGGTGATGGGTTAATGTGAACAAAGCCTTCCACTATGATGATGGCGTTTGTAACCGTAGCAAAAGAAAAGATATCGGACAGTTTAATAAAGAGTGTTCGTGGTAGTTGTCGAAAATAGTGAGTGTGGTTTGTAGTTTTGCTTGATCACCAAATAGAAACATTAATATGCAGAAAAATAAAATGGGTTGTAGGGTTAATCAAATATCACAAGGAGAAAGGTGGTATGGTTGGTGAAGTTTGTTAAATGTGTGTGTTCCTGGATATGTGAATGTATCTATATCACTACATACATATAACGACACCTATCTATATATCCTTTAACTATATAATATAATATAATATAATACTAATATTAATAATCCATAAGTCAAAAGAAAATTAAATACCAATCAAAAGAAAAGTAACACAGTACAAAGTTATATTCTCGTGACATTAGATTGTAAGTATACTGCCGACACCCTACTACGGGTATTATCACGTGCTCCGTTGTTAATTAGTGTCGGATAAAAGTTATTCAGAAAAATTCCAAACTTTTAGATTAACTATATTTATTTATTTTGGTCATTATGGTATAAAATTCGATCCTTAAATTGTTAATAAAAATTACATCAACTGTCCCTCTCATTTATGGGTAAAATATAAAAAGTATTGAAACTTAACAAATAGTTTCTAAATATATTTTTAATAAGCCTAAAATTTATAGAACTCATTTTCGTATCAACGTTTATTTTAAAATTACATAAGTTTAAATTTAACTTGCTTAATATCAATCGAATCATCAAACGAGTATTACAATCATTTAATATTTATTTTTAATATACTTTATTTATATATAGAAATATATTTTAAATAATAATTATTATAATATCCTATTTTTATTTTATTAAATTTTAATAACAATAACATATAATACTTTAAATTATATTTTGAATTATTATTATATATATATATATATACACATACACACATATCTATTTACAATTATTTGTTCGTGAATCGTCGAGAGCAGTTGAAGGTCAATTGAATATATGAACATCGTTTCAAAAATTTCTAGACTCAACATTACATACTTTACTTATCGTATCGAAATCATATAAAGATTAAGTTTAAATTTGATCGGAAATTTCCGGGTCGTCACAATTTGACCTCTATATGATACATTTTACAGACATTGCATTCATTTTTAAAAGACAAACTTTCTTTACATCGAAAGTTGACAGTATGCATACCCTTTCATAATACATTCAACTATAATTGACTTAATAATAATCTTGATGAACTCAACGACTCGAATGCAACATCTTGCGAAATATGCCATGAATGACTCCAAATAATATCCTTAAAATGAGCTAATGCACAGCGGAAGACTTCTTTAATACCTGAGAATAAACATGCTTTAAAGTGTCAACCAAAAGGTTGGTGAGTTCATTAGTTTATCATAATCATTCATTTCCATCATTTTAATAGACCACAAGAATTTCATTTCCAGTTCTCATAAATATACGTCCCATGCATAGAGACAAATATCATTCATATGGTGAACACCTGGTAACCGACATTAACAAGATGCATATAAGAATATCCCCTATCATTCCGGAAAATCCTTCGGACATGATAAAAACGAATTCGAAGTACTAAAGCATCCGGTACTTTGGATGGGGTTCGTTAGGCCCAATAGATCTATCTTTAGGATTCGCGTCAATTAGTAGATCAGTTTACTAATTCTTAGGTTACCAAGCAAAAGGGGCATATTCGGCTTCGATCATTCACCCATATAATGTAGTTTTAATTACTTGTGTCTATTTCGTAAAACATTTATAAAAATTGCGCATGTATTCTCAGCCCAAAAATATAAAGGGTAAAAAGGCAAATGAAACTCACGGTACTGTATTTTGTAGTAAAAATACATATGACGACACTGAACAATGCAGGGTTAGCCTCGGATTCACGAACCAATATCAATTGTATATTTATGAAAATGTATAATCGAAATCAAACAAGTTTATATATTATATTTATTTGGTTTGTGTATATATTCAAAATGTTTAATATCTATATTTTTAGTTATGCTAATATATATATATATATATATATATATATATATATATATATATATATATATATATATATATATATATATATGGTTAGTATCATGTAAAAAAAATCATTAGTTTGTTATATATAAGTATTTAAATAAATAATGTTATTATGTTTGATATATAGTTATATAAACTGTTAATATAATTATAATATATGTATTAAGTATATTTTAGGTACAAAATATTTATTTGTAACAAAAATGATAGTTTTTGATAATATTGATTTACTAATAATAATAACTTTCTTTATATCGATAATACTAATAATAATAATGATATTGTTAAGATTGGTACTTATGTTAATAATAATAATAATAATAATAATAATAGTAATACTAATAATCACAAAAATGATATTAATACTAATATTAGTGAAAAATAATAATAACTTGTATTATTTTTATAATAAAAATAATAATAATCCTTATCATAATCATAATAGTAATAGTAGTACTAATATGATAAATTAATAATGATAATAACATTAATAATACTTATAGTAATAATATTGATAATTGTTATAACACTTATTATGATACTAATAATAGTTTTTTTATAATACTTATAATAACAATAATAATAATAACAACAATATCAATAATCATAGTAATAATACTAATAACGATAATAATAATAATAATAATAATAATAATAATAATAATAATAATAATAATAATAATAATAATAATAATAATAATAATAATAATAATAATAATAATAATAACAATACTTGTAATAATAACAATTACTAATAATAAACATAACAATAATTAATAATAATAATAATCTTAATAATGATAATACTAATACTAAAATTTATAAAAAAAAATCTCAAAACTATAATAATAGTCATGGTAATAATAATAGTTATAATAATAATTAATAACAATAATAACATAATAATGATGTTAAAATAAAACTACCTTCAATAAACCCTTTAAAAATAAAAATGCTCCAAGCCGGGCTCGAACCCGCGACCTCTCGAATACCCGACACCCACACTAACCGCTCGTCTGCCCTTGTCTTTCTGATTAAACTGGTATCCAACTTCATTTAACCCTCTGTATCAGTCCTATCTTCTTCTCCACCATAATTTCAAATCGACCCAAGTACAAATCAAACTACTGACATTTTATCTATTTAGTTTTAAGGCACAGAAACAAGTTTGTGATTTACTGGATTAATTAAAAACAACAAAAGAATTTATCAAAATCGCTGTAACAGAAAACTTTGAACACGATATGACTCAAATTCAATTTCAAAATTTAAATACGTTTTAGACGAAGATTAAAACATGAAAAAGGTGTTAAATCATTCTTAAAAACTTTAGGGATTCTCAATTCTAACAGAAACATCGTTTTATAACTTCAATTCGAATTTAGAACAATAAGTTGACTTTTTAACTTGAACCTTTGACTCCAAAATTATAACTCGATATGATGAATTGGAATATGGAATTCTGCAGATAGTTTAAGTAAGTAATTCATAACAATACTGCATTTTTAAATTTTGAAAATTTATTCATAATTGAGCTATTGTTAATCACAGTTCAAGAACACTTAAACTCCAAATTAAATCTTAAAATTTAGATAGTTACAGATTATAATTACAACATGAATTGTGTTGAAAATCATTTATAGAAACTTTATGGACCATCAATTGATCCATAAACATCAATACGAATTTGAATTTTGATATGAACAAAATGGTTGACTTTCTAAGTTCCAACTTTGACTTCAAAATTAAAGATCAATATGAGGAATTAGAGACACAAAATTTGCAGATAGTTTAATTAAAGGATTCTTAACACAATAGCAATTTTAGTTTTTAATAAATGATTCGAAATAGAGCTATGGATTCAGACCTGTCGTGAGCAGGGCATCAAAGCAGTTTTTAAGTTGTTGATTCTTCATAATGGAAGCAGTTTATAATTAATAATTGATAGTGGAAAGCGAATAATAATAGCAGAGAATTAGGGACGATTGATTGTTACATATTGCAAGTATGTGTCGACCAAAAATCACGAGTTAAACAGATAACAAATAAAGTGAAGATGACAGATGCATAAATACCTGGCAAATTCTGTTTTTTGTTCGTAATATATATAATATTATAAATAATAATTATATTAATAATTAATAATAATAATAATAATAATATTAATATTAATAATAATAATATCAAGGTAATAAAAAGTAATAAAAATACTGATGTGATAAGAATAATAAATAATAATGGAAACTTTAATGAAAAGCTAGGTTTAATAATAATTAATAATAATAATAATAATAACTATAAAAATGATAATAATAATATTATTAATGAAAATAACAATAAATTGTATTATTTATAATAATGATAAGGATAACTATCATAATAATAATGATAACCATAATAATAACTAAAAATCATATTAATGAATGTAATAATAATAACATGTCAATTACATTATAAATTATAATTCTATATATATATTTGTATATATATTTATATATATACACTGTATTATATATATATATATATGTTTATATATTTAGTCTCATTAGTTATTTAGTATAACTATAATAATAATACATCTTAATATTATAAATAATAATAATAATAACACTTTATAATAATGTATGGTAATAATAATTATATTATTAATAATAATAATATCTATAAGTTTTATAGTAATAATATTATTAATAATAATGATAATATTATAATAATTTAAATTTTATCACAATCTATATATATTACCACTAATACTTCTTATAGTAAAGAGAATAATATTATTGTTGTGTAAATTTTTAATATACTAATATTACATGTTATCGTTTATAATTTATATTATGTAATAACTTATATTGGATAGTAATTTATATATATATATATATATATATATATATATATATATATATATATATATATATATATATATATATATATATATATATATATATATATATATATATATATATATATATATATATAATAAATATTAATAGAAATATAATATCATGTATTTCATTTTACATATTTATTTCTAATGGTTAAATTATATTTTATAATTTCAAGTTAATATACCTATACTTACATTTATATATACATATTTATTTACAAACAATTGTTCGTGAATCGTCGGGAATAATCAATGGTTAAATGCTTTCATGAAATAGTTCAAAAATTCTAAAATTTAATCTAATAGACTTTGCTTAACATGTCGAAATCCTATAAAGATTAAGTTTAAATTTGGTCGAAAATTTTCGGGTCGTCACAATAAGGGTCACTCCTCTCATCATGATGATTGAACTTATTTGACATTCATGTAAAAAATTTCACTTGAGAAATGTACTACATGAATTATCTATGTTTAGTATTTGATATGAATAAAATGTGTGTTTGTTATGTTTTAATAAATATTTTCCATCATGCACAATTTAAGAAGGAGCTTTGCTCTAAGGGAGATCATAGTTCTAGGGGAACTAGCCTTTTTTGCTTCGACAAAAGGGGGACAAAGATGGATACAAGTGATTGTTAACACTTGCGTATTTATAGCAAAATGCCCCTTATCACTTGTATGTTTGTCATCATCAAAAAGAGGGAGAATGTTGGTTGAATGTTGGTTAATGGACTAACCGACAAAGTTAAGTATGATGCTTAATCAAAGAATATGTTTTGATGATGACACATACATACGCATAAGTAATGATCGACATCTTAACATAAAACACGCAAGGTCACTAATCCATACTTGATCTTGCAAATGACCAAGTCAAACAATACTTAAAGAATGAAAATAAATGTTAGCAAAATACACGGTCAAAGAACGGTCAACCTGTAACAACCCGCCTTTTTCCGCCAATTTATTTTAACACTCGTCTTTTTTTATATAATATCTTTCATTATCTAAATTCGTACCTTTCATTAACTAACGTTCTTAATAATCCCGTTATTCGATTATAACATCTTCCGTTTACTCTCGCGTATTTAAAATATTTCGTTTGGTTAATTCACGCACCTGCTTTTAAACTTGAGGGACTAATCGTGTCAAGTGGCCAAAGTGGTGACTAGGTCAACTAGTCAACCACCTCACCTCCTCCATTCATTTCATTTCTTTTTCTTTTCCACTTTTCTTTCAAGTAATACTTCCATTTTTGCATCCTTTTCATCATCAACAAAGATTCATCATCTACTCAAGATCTAGCAAGCCTCAACTCAAACAAATTGTACTTTTGGGATCCTCTCTTCATCCTCTACGTTTTGATACTAACTTCATCTCTTTTGGGTAACTTTCTAAAAACTCTAGATTTCTCTAATTCGATTTATAAACTTGAAATGGTGTTAGTTAGTGTCTACGGCTCATTAGGTTGATGTATATGTAATTTTGGTTGCTTGATTTGCTTGTATGAGTAACTAGCTTGAATATGAAAAATGGGTTAGTTTAATCCTTGATTTGGTTAAATGAAATGTTGTTAGATATTAAAGTTCATGTGTTAAGTGTGTTACTAGCTTCATATGCTTCGATTTGGTATATTGGATGACATGAAAATCGTACATTAACATGATTATTGATTTGGTGATTCTTGGTTAGGGTTTGGTAGCATTTAAAATGAACTTTTGATGCTTTGAATGCTATGAGACGTTATTTGTAAGTGTTTAGTTGTATTGTATGTTTAATTACCTACGAAACGGCGTATTATTTATGTGTATTAGGTTCCCGAATCATCATTTGCATTTTATGAACTTGAAACTTTGATAATGAACTTTTAATGATCATTCGACGAGGATTTGATTAATGTAAATGATGAATTTGATTGATGATATGTGTTTAGTATTCCTCGTTAAATTACCTTTCCAACGATATAAGATACGTGTTTTGAATGTTTACGGTTCTTTCGTTGTGCTAAAATGAAGTGCGGTTCGAGACTTGAACATTTGAAACAGGCCAGGGATCAGCCCCAGTGTAATGCCGCGGCGCGGCCCTCCCTAATCGTGGTGCGACAATTGCCTAGTCTGAAGGCTGATCAAAATTTTGTTTTCGCGTTTAATTCTAACTATGCTACGCACCTCCGATTAACATGAAACTTGGCCAACATGCTCATATATGATTATGAAACTCAGAAAAATAGTCGGATACCCGACCCGACCCCGTTGACTTTGACTTTGACCAAGTTTGACTTTTAGTCAAACTTAGCCAAATACTTATGCAATCGTTCTAATCTTCTTTTACACTTATATCTTGCATGAAACTTGACAACGTGATTCACATGCTATATAATCGAGTCGTACAAGCCATAGGACTAATTGAACACATTTCGACCGACCTTGTGTCTTATCCCGTAATTGATACGACTTATTTGTTTAGGTCAAGGATAAGCAATTTTCGTTTACACAACGTTTAATTTCAAGTACTTTGGCATGCAACTACGGTGAGATCATAGTCCCACCCTTTTCAACAACTTTTACGCTTTAAATTATGGGATGAGAAACGTATACGTATCATACTTTTATGCTTTGAACACAAGTACGAAAACAAACATTTCACGTGCGAGTTTGAACAAAAAGCCTCAATTCAATTATCATTAGTTACACTTGTAGGGTGTAAACGTGAACTTATGTTATGTGATCACATGGGCTTGACGAGCCCTCATTCGGACGGTTCGCTACCGTTAGCGGATGAAATATATTTTCGAGTATAGTGTATGTTCTAACACTACGTAACAGGGTACAAAACAGTTAAGTCTTGATAATTGGGTGCTCCACAAACGTACAATATCTTTGGAATGCAAACGATTTGGATAATCAACTGATACAAAATCTTGTGGTTCAAAAACAACGTTTACAAATACACCTATGATTTCACCAACGTTTTCGTTGACAGTTTTCTATATGTTTCTCAGGTTCATACGTGGCTACTTGTTACATGCTTCTGCGCACTTTGATTACTTGCTTGGGGTCAAGCATACATGTATACGCTAGTGATAGCACCTTTAGATTCAAACTTAATGTTTACATGCATACACTATTGATAGCACTCGAGATTTTCAACTTATATTATGTCGCAAGTTATTTCATTTATACTTTACAACTTTTGTAAACTTAAACTTGTTGTCAAACCGTTTGGTAAGCTAAACTTTGTGAGTCATACACGTTTCAAATGAATGCGACATAATTTTGGTCAAACGCGTCTCATTTAGGGACTATGACCACGTAACGGGACCTAAGTTAACGGCGCCGTCAATTGCGATTTTGGCGGGTCGTTACACAACCGCATACGCAGCCGTAGAAGCTCAAACTGAATTGCAACGCAGTTTTGTGAAAACAAGTTGTACGGTCGCCACCACGGTCAACCGCAGTGCGACCGCAGTTTTCTCTGTCACCATTTTTGACCAAATTTAGTTTGACTAGTTCCCGACATCTATAATTCATGAAACCTTGTTCAACACGCTTAGAATAGATGTCATTTCCATACTCAATTGAGTCTTGGTCATAAAAACACTAATCTTAGTTAATTACGCTTAATTACATCTTAATGACAAATTAACCATGATTAGGCATAACACATAAGTGTTAATCAATAACTTATGATCTTAAAACTTATCTAGATATCTTTAGTATGATCATCAAGTACCAACACACTTAAGCTAATGTCACTAGAATATTAATTTTAATTAAATATGACTTATTGATTAATTAAGGCTAAAGGAAGAACAATGCTTTCAAGTGTAACTAGTAAAGACTTGCAATCCTAAAATACACTTAGATACATTTAGGATGGTCACCAAGTCCCAACTAGAGATTTCTCTTGCCTTGTGCATGTGTTGGACATTAATGTGTGCTTACACATTAATCATGCAATATGATATATTGCAAGTAAGCTTGCTAAGAGTATAAACTATAATGTTGTGCAAATATCTATATGATTGATTTTAGAATAACTATCTCTTGCTATGTGTGAGTATTACTTGATACTTGCTAATATGTTTAATACTCATCAATTTGCCAACTTGATTAATATGCTTGCTATGTGCTTACTAGTTAGAATACTAGGATTCAAGTAGCTAGTCTACTCCAATAAATTAAGTGTAAAATGGCTCACAAAAGAATAATGGTCAATTGTCTATTTGGTCTTGTCTAAGTAACAAGTTGTGATTACTTATCCATGTATGACTTAACATTGATGTTTTTATACACTTAGTAATTATCTTAGAAAGACATCATTCAATTAATCTCTACTTAATCTTGAAATGAATATGACTTGTGATCAATTGAAACTAGGAAGTTAATGACATATTGACTAGTCTTTAGGATTGAACCAAATGCATTAATATGACTAACTAAGTCTTGACCTAACTGAGATTTCCCAAAATATCAATCAAGATACTTCTCCAAGAATGTTGGGTTTACCACTCTTGGAGTGTTATGTCACTTTCACTCAATAAGACCAAATCTCACACACTTAATGCATATAGTACTTGTATAGGATGTTGAGTTTCTTTTGCAGGTGCTAGATGGAGTAATAGTTCCAAAATGTGGTGTTCAAATCTGATCAAACGTTCATACAACGGATACATATTTTGGACTGGAGCACGCGCGGTCGAACCACGGTCGACCGTGCTGGCAATCGTGTGACAACAGCTATTTTTTGAATCTCACTATAAAAGGTAAGCATTGAAGAGCATTTGAAGTTGACCCTCTTGCATATTTCAAAGGCTTATTTCCAGTGATCACAAGTGCATCAATTACTACTCAAATATGATCAAGCAAGAGAAGATTCTATGATCTTATAGATATAGAATTGGGTTGTTGTAAACTTACTAATCAAAATTATTTATCTTGTGAGTTTACTTGGTGTAATGTATGTCCTAGTATTGTCTTAGGATCATCATTGCAAAAGTAGACTCATAGGCTAGCTTAGTGATCTACTTCCTTAAAGGGACTTAGAAAGTTGATTAATCTCATTTGGAGATTAATACTTGTCCAAGGTGAAGACAAGTTGATCTAGGTTGGAGTTGGTCTTTCAAAGGGATAGAAAGATTAGGTTTGTTGTCTACCAAAGAAGTTGAAGACTTTTAAATCGGATCACCACCGGGTTTGGAGAAAAGTGCTTAGTGAAGCAAGAAATCCCGATTAGTGTAATCGGGGAGTGGATTAAGATGGATTAGTTAACATCCACCCGAACCACTATAAATCCTTGTGTCTATGTTCCTTACATTACTTTATTCATCATTTTGAACATACACACCACACACATCAAGTTTGAGTTGAATTGATTGATCATAGTTACTCGAATTTAGTGATCAATCGAAAAAGTGTTAAAAACGTATCAAATAACTATTCACCCCCCTCTAGTTACTTACATACACTATGAGTTAAACCCAAACCCAAGCCCCTTAGATTCTAGTATAAAATCTAAGTTTCTCGTACACACTTTTACACTGCTTACAAAAATAAAACTTCGACCTCACAAAGAAACACACTCCGTTGATATTATCGATCAACTAGGTTTACTATACTTTTGTGATACCCTTCTGCATGTTACATAACCATGTATTGCTCCTCATGCATGGTCAACCTTTTAGCCTTTGATGGAATAGACATGTGAAAAACAAACAAGTATTTAGAGCCACGAGTTATTTTCTTGACTTCATATCCATGTGAAACGATTCACATTTTCTACATAAAGTTGGCCAATACTATTCTCCAATAGTATCCATTGTCTATCCATTAAATGTGAGCCAATTTCTTGAATTACCGTCCAACAATACTGACCATCTCCAAAAATGAAAAGTACATAAGCAAAATTTAAAATGACCACGGTGATTCATTAATAACGTACGTAATATTATATTATATAATTTTTATCATTTCAATTGGTGTGGGGTGTAACCTGCGAAATGTTGTTGATGTGCATAACCTGCGAACCCGAAATTTTGTTGCGGGATATGTTGTTGGGGGGAATTTTGTTGCAGGATAGACGAAGATCCCGTCATTGGAACATTAACAATGTTGTGTTGAGTGGTATTTTGGAGTAACGATTGCCACATATCTTTACCGAATGTTCTTGGACGTTGAGTGCTTGTTGTTTTTTTCGACATGTTTGAGGTTAAGAAAAAATGTAGATTGATAGCGTTTGAATGAGATAGTTTGATGTAAAATGAGTTAAAAGTGTTTGTTATAAATAGATGACATATAGGGGATTTATTAAGTAAAAAAGAAAAAAATTAAAAAATCTAACCGTTTGAATCCTAACAGCTAGATTTTTAAGTTTTTTTTTTTTTTTTTTTTTTTTTAATATAGTGCAACTTAATATGCCTTCTAACGACACATCCAACTACGCTTGGCAACAGCGGATGCAAGGAAGCTTGCTAGTATTAGCGCCACTGAACGGCGGGGGCAACGAATTTCCAATGCCAGAGCCGATACTAGCAGTCATAAGAACTTTGGCAGTTAATATTGAACGAATTTGACAAAAATACGTAACTATCGAAAAGTGAAAAGAGGCTGTCCATTGTTTACTTTTATTATTGTAGTTAGAAGATGGTGATCATATTTATCTTTGATTAATCCTATATTTATCTGCATGCACTATTGCTTATCCTAATCTCTAGCGCTTGTTAGGGGCATGCTTTCAGGGCCGGTCCTGAGTACTTTGATGTCCGGTGCAAAACGGCCAAATAATGCCCCTTTTCTATTTTTCGAACTTAAAAAACTACCGTAACGGTATCTAGTCTCAGTGTGGAAGGGCCCGCGATTAGTTGCCAAGCAACCCGGGTTCAATTCCTGAGGGCGGAAGGCTTTCTCTCCAATTTCCTGCGATTAGTTGCCAAGCAACCCGGGTAGGAGTTTTCTTCTAGCGTGTGTGGTAGGGATGGCATCGGGTCGGGTTTGGTCGGGTATAGGCAATACCAAACCCAAACCCGATTAAGAAACTCACTCCCAAACCCGGTACCATATCCGGCGGGTAACCATTAACTAATTAACCGTCGGGTAACGGATTTCCCCACGGATAATCGGGTAACCATTTAATTCAAATCAAATTAAATTAAATGTTAAAGAATTTACAAACTACATTACTAACTGAGATTAAAATGTTAAAGAATTAAATGTTAAAGAATCTTGTTGTGCAGCTTGTTCATAGTAGCATCCAAGGATTAATCTCAGTTACATGTCCGTACTCGGATGTAATGTATGCATGTTTTTCTTGTCCATTTTGGTTGGCCTTATGGAGTGGGCTAGTAGGATATAAGCCCAGATTGGTATTTGTTTGTAACTTTCAATGTAATATATTGAATAAACTAATCGGGTATATGGGTCGGGCATACGGATCGAGTATATGAGTTTTTATTTGAAACCAAACCCGAACCCGCGAAAAAAGTAAACCTATACCCATACCCGACCCTAAACC
Organism: Rutidosis leptorrhynchoides; assembly: GCF_046630445.1. NCBI lineage: Eukaryota > Viridiplantae > Streptophyta > Magnoliopsida > Asterales > Asteraceae > Rutidosis > Rutidosis leptorrhynchoides. The sequence goes on from NC_092336.1 coordinate 249,796,999, forward strand.
CATATGCCCGAACCAAACCCGGACCAATAATATCGGGTTTCGGGTTTACCCATCGAGTACGGGTATTTTTGCCATCCTTAGTGTGTGGGTGCAAATGATGAGGGTCGTTGAAATAAAATGATCCGCTGATGTAAATTCGCCGTTAAAAAAAAAAAAAAAAAAAAAAAAAAAAAACTACCTTAATTTTTTACTCCCATAATGTAAAAATTTGCTAAATTAATACTTCGTAGAATATATTATTACTTCATCCATCTCCGGATACATGCGTATTTCTAATTTTGTGTTCTTCCAAATAGACAATCAACTTTACTTTTTTACTATTATTTATACTTTTACTTAAAAGTTTATGATACTAGAAATGACATTAGCTCTTGCCCTCTTAGAACAGAAATTTGTATACTTTACTTAAAGTTACACCCAATAGAATATATGTTTTGGAACGAAGTGAGTATATAGTTATTTACTTAAGATGGTATATAAACAGTAACATTATGCAGTATAGAACATTTAATGGATGAAGTTTATAAAATAATAAAAATAATACTAATTGAATGTATTACACAAAAATAATTAATGTATTATAAATGAAGTGTGGAGTAAATCGAATATGACTTTTTTCCTTGATGAAATAAATTAAGTCAAGAAATTTTTTAAAACCAAGTTCAATACTTCATTATTAAAATCAGGCGGTACATATTTTTCATTTTGCCGCCTACTTTTTAATCAAAATTTTAAAATTTACACGAATTATAGATCAATGATTTGTACAATACGTTGTAAAAAATGTAGCATATTTTGAAGTTAAAACTAACATATTTAGAAAAGGCACATAAGCCTACAATGATGAACCTTACAATGATGAACCTGGCGCGTATAATACTAACAAAAGTTAACTAAATATCCATAAAATTATTTTTTTCTCGCTCTAATTTTTTACCTACATCCCTTTCTTCTTCCTTTTCCTTCTCCTCATGTATCTTTTGCAACTAAAAAAATACAACTCAAAACCTTCCATTTTTTTTTTTTTTTTTGAAAGGCAAGCTTGCATCAGCGTATCATTTATTTTAACGACTCTCATCATTTGCACACACACATACGCGCTTTCGGGCAGGAAACCCGAACCACACTCTGAGGATCCGACCCTTAAACCATCCCGAGGGGCAGGCGGGCCGGACCTTAGTCCCGGAGCGGGTCGGTAAAACCTTCCCTTTGGGCCACCTTCAAGGAATATATTTCAATTCCTAGAGCGGGTGACGAGGTTCGAACCCGAGACCTCTAGCCCTGCGAGTACACAAGTGTAACCGCGGTACCGCTAGACCGAAGATCCATTGGTCAAAACCTTCCATTTGATGCCACTTAAATCTTGATGCTCAGTGCGATCACACTTGTGGCCCACCCCTAGGTCCAATCTTGCATGCTTTGTCCATAAATATGTATAACAATAATGCATGAATGATCCATATAACTTAATTAACTTCGACTTAATTACACGTTTGGTCACTGTGGTTTGTCAAATATTGCAATTTTAGTCACTATAGTTTTTTTTTTGCAAGTTTAGTCACTGTAGTTTCAAAAAATTACAATTTTAATCACTGAGTCTCACAGACGTGTATTTGCTCCGTTAAAACATATCATGTGCTGATCACGTGAGGGGTATTTTCGTCTATTTGCACTATATTTCCTGCCTTATAAATTGTTTATATCCCCTTTTCTTCTACGTTTCTTTTCCCCTTTCCCATTTAAAACCCTAATTTTCCAGCTGTTCTTCAATTCACCTGCAATTAAATTGCAATTAAATCAAGCTCACCTGCAATAAAAGTGAAAGACAACTTAATCATTCAATTGAATCTAATAAAGTATGGACACAATGAAATTGATATACATATCGATACACAGATCGATCGTATCTTCTATAAAACTGCCAACAATTGTCGCCACCTGCAAAAACCGCCGCCACCTGCAATAAACCGCTGGTCATCATCATCGTCGTAGAAGCAACACCGCCGCAGCAGCAACACCGTCATCTTCATTTTTCATTTTGTTTCAGATCTGGAACTCGACAAACGTTTACCACGGTTGTTCGTTATAAGGTATTTTAACATCGATTTGATTTTGCAGATCTACATCTCACATTATAATTTTCGTTTGTATACATAAGTGCATCTCGAATCATTTTGGGGAATTATAATTTATAAAGTGGGGTTCAAAACTAATTAAATATAAATATAAATATTTCTCTCACTCAAGAATCATACTTATAAAAAGGAACTGTGCATTAGAACTTAAATGTCAAAAAGATGGAATCCAACCATACGAACGTAGCGATGTGTTTAATATAATTGATTTGGGTTTCTTTTAGATCAAAGTGAAGATGAAGATGAAGTTAGTGAAGATGAAGATGAAGTTTGAAATGGTTTGATTTAAGTTTTTGTTAAATCAAAGCAGGTGTTAATCAAAGAGGTGTTTGTATTAGGTGTTTGATTTGAATCGAAGCAGGGTTTTTGGTTTCATTTATGTGATATAAAGCTGAAGTTACAAAGGAATTGACGATATTACCCCTCATGTGATCAGCACATGATATGTTTTAACGGAGCAAATACACGTCTGTGAGACTCAGTGATTAAAATTGTAATTTTTTGAAACCACAGTGACTAAACTTGCAAAAAAAAAAAAAACTATAGTGACTAAAGTTGCAATATTTGACAAACCACAGTGACCAAACGTGTAATTAAGTCATTAACTTCAATTAAAACCATAGACTTCACTACAACATTTCATCTTCAAGAAATGACCATACTTGAATCTAATAGTACCACTAAGGTAAACATCAACTCGGCCACACAACCGATTCGCCCTTTAGCCAACTTCCTTCCATCAATATGGGGTGATTGCTTCTTGTCATTCCATATCGACGATTTGGTAAGAGTTCCCTTTATTATTGATCGATTAGAAACAAACATATTCATAGTCTTAATTGTATATAAAAAAGGTTCAACTAATGGTGATTTTTTTGTTAAAACTAGGAGCATAAGGCATATGCTAAAGCCATCGAGATGCCAAAAGAAGAGCTCGGGAGATTGATAATCGACAAATCCATGGATGCAAATGAAAAATTAAGTTTGATTAATTCTGTTCATCGTCTTGGTTTGACATATCTTTTTAGGGAAGAAATTGAAGGTCAACTTGACAAACTTTTCAAGGAGCTTGACATGAAAGATTATGATGTAACTGATCTTTATACGATTTCAGTTAACTTCCAAGTTTTTAGACAATTCGGTGATAATTTATCTTGCGGTATGCAATCCAAACCATGTCTTAATTGTTATTACACATACAATCCCATGTGTTCTTTAAAATATGTAACATGGAACATATAACATATAACTTACAACCTTGAACTGTACTCACAGATGTGTTTAGCAAGTTCAAGGATGACCATAGCTCTCATAAATTCAAAGAATATATAATGGATGATGTGAAGGGTATGCTAAGCTTTTATGAATCTACACAATTAAGGACAACAAATGAATGCATCTTAGATGAAGCGTTGGTGTTCACGCAAACTCAACTTATGAGTGTTGTAGATCGTCTAGAAGGTAATCTTGCTACGAAGGTGAAACATGCGTTGATGAGTCCTTTTCATAAAGGAATGCAACTGGTAGAGGCTAGGTATTACTTCTCCAACTATAAAGAAGAATGTTCCAGATATGACTCATTACGAAAACTTGCAAATGCACACTTCAATTACTTGCAACTAATGCAAAAGGAAGAACTTCGTATTATGACAAAGTAAGTTACGCATTAGCCAGATACAAAGAAAAGTTCCCCACATCATACATAAAAAAGTTCACATCAACCATTGCGAAAAACAGAACCTAAATTTTCAACACAACCTTTATATTGTGATTGTCGGCCTATACTTAGGCGTGTGACGATGATGAAAATTAACTAATTATTTTGTTTTAGGTGGTCTAAAGACATTGAGTTTCATATCATAACTCCTTATGCAAGAGATAGAATACCAGACTTGTACCTATGGGGATTAGGGATGTACGATGAGCCACATTACTCTCAAGCAAGAATCATAACTTCAAAAATGGCACAACTAATCTGTCTATTAGATGACACGTATGATGCATACGCTACTTTTGAGGAGATTGAAGCTCTAACAAATGCGATAAACAGGTATTAGTATGCTTATTTCCGCTCTATGCAATCAAAAAACTTAAAATCTAAATATTTCCTGATCTTATGCTATCCTCTGTTTGCATAAATCTTATGATGCTATCCTCTCATATGTCATATATCTTTAAGTTGTTTAAATTAGGCCTAATTTAGTGATCCTTCATGGCAAACTCAGGTGGGAACTTAGTGCTATGGAGGAACTTCCTGAATATATTAAGCCTTTTTACAAAGTTATCTTGAATGAGCATACACAACTTGAAATACAATTATCTAAAATTGGAAAAGCCAATATAGTTAACGCTTCAAAAAGAGCGGTATGTTTGCATTCTATTATTTGTGTTGTGTACGTTACTACGCCGTGTATATTACTTGTGTCTGTTTATTTAATTGTCTTCTTTCCGTTGTTTTTCTTAACGATCGGAAACTAGTTTCAAGAACTAGCTACAGGTTACCTTAAAGAGGCTGAATGGAGCCATAATAGACGCATACCATCATTTCAGGAGTATTTGAAGAATGGGATAGTTACTTCTACCTACAATGTTTTTAGAAAATCCTGTTTGATGGGTATGGCTGATATTGTCACAGAAGAGGCTTTGGCGTGGTACGACAGTCATCCAAAAATCTTCGAAGCTACAGGGTTGCTTGGAAGACTTTATAACGACGTCTCTTCTTTTCAGGTATCGATATCATGTATTCTACCCAATTCTGATATTTGTCAAAATTTTAATAACATACAGAATCATGTAATTGTTAGAGATATTAGATTAGGCCCAAGTCCAATATGTGGGCTTGAGTCTATTAGGGTTAAAGGGTTTAAGGTCATTAGGGTTTCACTATGTATTATAAATAGTGTATGAATATTGAATAATAATCACGGGTTTTTATATTATATAACATGGTAATCAGAGCTTAGGTCTGAGACCTAATCGGCCGCCATGAGCCGTCGTCTATATGCCGCCTGTCAACATCCATGTCTTCCGTTTCTCTAATATGTTTTCATCCTTCTTCAATCTAAAAAAAAAAACAAAATATCACCGTTCATTGTACAACTAATCCTCTTTTCCTTGCTCCTCTCTTGTATCTTTATTTTATTAGTATTAGTTTTTGTTTTAATTGCATCTGTCATTCCGTCATTCGCTAACGTAGACAAAGCCATACCTACCGTCATTATTGTTTAGTCAAACATTACCGACTAATCGCAATCGTTCTTTTTAATGCATTTATTAATAATAGGCGATCAGCGTCTTCAAAAAAAAAAAAAAAAAAAAAGAGGAAGAAGTTTTCCGCCTTCTATAAGCCTGCTTTTTTCTTTATCCGATCTCTCCCACCTAACCAAATTCTGTTTTGTAATTTCCTTCCCCATGTTTTCTTCCCACTTTTCTTTTATTCTTCTAAAGGAAGTTATATACTCCGTATCTATAATTCTCTAAAAGTCACATTTTATTTTATTTTCTCTTATCCTTTTTCTTAATTATCTTTGATATCTATGTCAAAAATAAAATCGGCGTGGGGCTGAGCCGCCTAGCTTGACTAGGTTCCAAACCCCGGAAAAAAAAGAGGAATATAGAAAAAAAAAATATTTTTTTGCAGCGTTGAAGAACTGTTATCGTCGACAAAAGAAGCATATCAAAGCGGTACTTGATCCTTAGGCACAGCAAGTCACGGCGTAAAAGAAAAAAAACGCTACGAAAAAGGAGAAGCCGTCAAGAAATCTGCGACTATAAACGAATATCAGTTTATTTAATGCAAAAAAAAAAAAAGGAAAAAAATTACTTTTGTTTATTTGTTAGCGTTTTCTTCCCGAACTTTCGCGATTTCGCCGCTCGGACTGCGGGGGAGTGTTAGAGATATTAGATTAGGCCCAAGTCCAATATGTGGGCTTGAATCCATTAGGGTTAAAGGGTTTAAGGTCATTGGGGTTTCACTATGTATTATAAATAGTGTATGAATATTGAATAATAATCACGGGGTTTTATATTATGTAACAGTAATCGGTACCAAAAAAATATATATATTACATCACTTGTAGCATCACTTAAGGTTGTAAAAGCCGCTAGTCAGGAGGCTAGTTGGTCGGGACCTTACTAATCGCCCAACTTGTTGACTAGCCGGACGTCGACCGATTATGACTTGACTATTTGACCTACTTTGACAAAATAGATCCGACTTTAAACTAATAAATCCAACGCTTACGACTAAATTGAAATTTAGACAACTTTGACCAAATAAATAGACCAACTTGGAGATTAGTCGGCCTATTTAAAAATCTCAATCAGTCGGGTACTAGTCGCCCTATTCAGAGGACTTTTACATCCATGTGATCACTGAGTGCTAAAATAAGTGTTTACCCTATTATTTTTAGGTTGTCCTATTTTAATATCCACTTAAAAACTAATAATTTAACAACTCCCAAGTTTAATCTGCATATTTCACAAACTGCTAATCCCTAAATGAATGGGTAAAAAGTCGAATAACTAATTACACGCTGGGAAAAAATTCTTCAAGTTCTGTTTTGAACACTTATGTGGGACGGAGGGAGCATTTTACTAATCGTAGTAATTTGCGCATGCATGCCTTAAGTGATCACTTAATTAACACGATGAACTGTATAAATGAAGTTTGAGAGAAAAAGAGCACAAAAGCAAGTCACATCAATAGATGCATATATGAAGACATTTGGGGTCCCTGAAAACATAGCGGTTCTCGAACTCAAGAAAATCATTGATGACCAATGGAGAATTATCAATGAGGAATATTTAAAGATAACTGAAGTGTCAACCCAACTGCTTGCTCCAATCATGAATCTTGCTCGAATGACAGATGTGGTATATCGATACAATGACAGGTTCACATTTCCAGAGAACACGATTGAAGAATATATTAATCTTCTATTCATTGCTCCTATTTCCATGTAATAATAAGCTAGTTATTGTTAATTCTAGCTTTTCTTCTCTAGCAAAAAGTGTGCGGATGATGTGTAATAATAATTGCTACGGGCAAACAAATCTTGTTTATGTTATACTATAAGTTTAAGTGTGAAGTGTGATCATTGAATAAGAAGTTTGGTTGATGATATGGTGACACGGTGTGAAGTGAATATTCTTGAAAAGGTGAAGGGTATTCATGACTTCATGTAGTCATGGTTGTGAAAGTTTCCAATTTATTTAGTTAACTTTAAATTTATTAAATCAAAGCTTCGTTAAGTCAAATACGGTCAAATTCAAAGTTGGTCAACATCCCACTAGTACCCGACCGGTCTCCAATTAGGTAAAAGATTTTCCATGTTCGAGCTACCCGAGAGAGCAAGTAATCCAACCACATACTATGATATACACAGCCTCCGACTATTCCAGCCCATCCCTAGCCACCATTAAATATTCGTCCTAGACAAGATTCGAATCTGAGACCTCTTGCAAGGAAATTAGGGCACCAGCCAAGCATGTAGTAGTGTAATAGGCTAATAGCTTTTCTAATCAGCTCATTACGAACCAACAGTACCTAAATTTCAGTAAAAAAACAATTCCAAGACCAACGTAGTTGTAGCTATTGTTTGTAAGGTAACTAGTATCAGATAACAAAAATGCTAAAATGGCATTCCATTTGGAAAACAAAACACCATAGAACTAGAGGTCCTCAGAACAAAAACAAACATGAGCAAAATCCGAATAAGACACATACATTAGTCTCACTTATATAGAAAAACAAATAACTAGAGAAAACCATCAACTCGACTTTCTTTTGCGCAAGAAAGATTAGACAAGGCAAGGCTCCATTGTAAATATGAGGTACCTGTAAAAGCAAAATTATATAAAACAGTCATTATATTGATTATCTGTAAACTTTGGATTCAAATGAAATCCTGAAAACTTTGGATTCATAAGGAAACCCATGTGCGGTAGCATATTATTATTATTATTATCATATTCACAGATAGATAAAGAAAACAGAACAGAATAGAAGTTCAGAGTGATTGGATGAAATTTGATGATAATCAAGCAGCATATCCGACAATTTTAACCTTGTATTTGTATACTTGGTGAGTTCAACATGCCAATAACTAAGCTACCATGCCCTTTCACAATCACAGCGCTCTAATGTTCATCATCTTTTACTTAAAAAATATCGCCAAATTAGATCATGATATTATTGTAACTGTAAAGTAAGTGTGTTTCACATTCATCTTTTTGCCTCCAATGTAGGGCATACCTCAGTTAGCTTATAGATCTAGTAGCTACAAATCCTCTTATATATTACTACGTCAACCTCATTGTTCTTCAACCTTAAAAATTAATACAAACACATTCCAGTTTAACATAACAACTTATACTGTAAATGCTGTAATACTACATTGTTGGCACATATGTGAGCTAATATACAATTTAACAATAATTCGCTTTTGCATGACTATGATCATAACAAGATTATACCCATTTGAATGGGTAAATATACCTTTATCACTATCTGGATCAGCTTACATAATCTAATGGTACAGCTAAATAGGTCACATCGGTCATCACATCAGATCTAAATTATAATCGGCCTAGATAAACTCTAGTTACATAATCAAACTTGCAAAAAAGTAATAAACATTGCCAACAGAAATAGAAAAATCCAAATTTCTATCAATATAATGCAGACACATAGCCAACAGAAAGATGTGCTATGAAGGCTTATGTTTTTTTGAAGCACTTACACGAATCTTGGTGAAACCCGACAAATGTAAGGACTAGTTTAACCGAAGAGTGGCGATAAAGATGAATCCTCCTATAACATGTCAAAATGATGTATACGAAACGGGCAAGTCATAAAGAATAAAGTGGGTTCGCCAGCTTAAACTCGTTACCCATTACTCCCGTGTCAAATGGGTTATAAAAGAAAAAATAAAATTTATAAGTTAACAATGACCTGCTCTTATAACGCCTTTAAATTAAACACTTATAGAAGTTGTGTCCTAAATAGACGTGGTGTGACTATCAACATGCTCGAACCATTCCGACCCATTTGACTACTTCCCCTGTTAACTAGAAACTATAATTTCACCCTTTTGAGACAAAAAAAAGGGCCCACTAATAAGTAAATGGCCAAAATTGCAACCTCTAGTTTAAGCGTGAGTTTACTAAGTTATCCGCTTTACTCATCCAAATCTAAATACATATTAGCACAAAAACATTACATATGGTAACAAAAACAACAAACCAATTAAAGTAAAACATATAGCACAAAAGAAAAGAAAAAAAAAAAAATACCTTCTAACTAAGCTTCAGAAATTACTTCCTTGACTTCCACCTCATCCTTAACTCCATTTTCATCCAAAGCATCACCATTTTCAGCAGGAGGCTGCACCTGTTCATCTTCAGGTAACGGTTCTTCAACATAATCATTCTCAAACGCATCAGCAGGAACCTCATAAATTCTAACTTGCGGCTTCTGTGGATCCTTAACCAACACATACTTCCCTTCATTCAACTTCATACACAAATCCACAATCGATTTCACAATTCCCCACATATTTGAAGTATTCAAATTAATCTGCCCGGCAAACTCCTTTGGTTTATACCCAACAACCGCTAATATCACATGATTAAAATGGTCTCTTGGATGAACCCTAGTTACATATCCCAATTTCATCATATCAGCATTAGCTAAAATGGCTTGTGCAGTCCATTTAGCTATCTTATTAGCATTATTCTTCAATTCAGTAGCTAAAACCGCACCCCTTTGAGTATCCAACTTCCTTCTCCAATCCACACCAGAAAACTTCGGGTCAAACTCATTCAACGCATTCAAAGTCAAAAACGATTTCTTATCATTCACATCAATAAAACTCTGAACCTCGCACCTAACAACCAAATTCGTATCGTTATCAAGCTTCCATCGCCTATAACGATACCCAACCGACGCAACTTCCTCACCTTCACTAGCAAACGGATTCGGCTCCTCAAAGTTAACCTTATTACCATCTCTAACCAAAACCTGCTGCGAAAAATTCTGGTTAATATAAGCAGCTTCAACTGACAACGAATGAGCCGAGTTAATATCATCTTTCGCTTCAGGTAACGGCTCCTGCGAAGTCTCGTTAACTGACAACAAATCAAGCTGCGAACCATCTCGTTTATCGAAAAACAACTTATTACCAACACGTTGAATCACGATATCCCACGAATAAACAGACCTAGGCGCGCACATTAGCGTCGAAAGTATAGCATCAGTGGCAAACACGGTAGCTTTATCCTCATTCGCAAGTCTACGAATAATCGGATCATCAGTAGTAGTAACTTTAAAAAAGTTCCGATTTTTAAACCGCTCTAACCGCCTCTCGTTTTTCGGAGTAGTTCTATCGTAACTCTTATCATAACTTTCAACCGAACCACAAATTAATAAATCTTCAGGTTCAGGGACAGTATACGACAGTTTCGTAAACGTCGAAAACGGAATTTGGTCCAACATGTTCCATTCAGGTTGTATATCAACAGACGATTTAAAAACAGCAGCTTCGCGCCTAGGGTTATTACCTCCGGAACGATTCGCGTGATACAATCGATCACGCCTCGCGCGTTGTTTTTCAGCTTCACGTTTTTTGGCTTCCACTTCTTCATCTCGCCGTTGTGGTAACTGATTACGGTTGTTTTGAAACCTCCATTTAGGGCCAAACTTAGGTCTCGGTGGTGGTTTGCCGTCAACTAAACGGAAAGTAGTGTCGTCATCGGCGTTAAGCCCGCCGCCGAATGAATCGTCGGTGGTGAAATCGAAAGCAGAATCAGCGGCGTTGTTGTTTCGGTTACGGTTGTTTGGGTTGTTGTAATTAGATCTGGTCCAATCGGCGATACGGCCGAGTTTATCGGAACGGGAGAACGGCGCGAATGGAACGTTTACTGGGTGGTTCGGAAGGATTGGGATTGATGAGTCGGTGGATTCCGGTGGGCCCCAGCCGTCGGGGTTGAACGGAACATCGCCGATTTCGAAACCTACCATTTTTAGCGTTTGAGAGTGAAGGAGTGATGATAAAATTGAGATTTTGATGGAGGCCAAAGATAGAACAGAAACCCTAATTTAATTGACGATAGAGAAATTTCAATTTGATCCCCAAAGTTTCACTTTATTATATTATTACATGAGTAGAGCTGGATAACAAATCTAGAATTCTAACGAGTCAAGGTCTGCACATTGTTTTTTTATTTTTTTATTTTTTTTTACGGCAATAAACGATATATAAATAAGAAAAGAAAACGCTCCCTAGCAAGGCGCTAATGAAAGGACCCGTTCATATCGATTATAAACGATTCTCAATAGTTGATTACATCGCGAGGTACTTGATCTCTATATGATACATTTTACAAACATTGCATTCGTTTTTAAAAGACAAACTTTCATTACATCGAAAGTTGACGGCATGCATACCATTTCATAATATATCCAACTATAATTGACTTAATAATAATCTTGATGAACTCAACGACTCGAATGCAATGTCTTTTGAAATATGTCATGAATGACTCCAAGTAATATCTCTAAAATGAGCAAATGCACAGCGGAAGATTTATTTCATACCTGATAATAAACATGCTTTCAAGTATCAACCAAAAGGTTGGTGAGTTCATAGGTTTATCATAAAACAATAAAATTTATCATTTTGATAGACCACAAGATTTAAATACAGTATACCTATCTCGTGTACAAAACCATTTTTCATAATGCTTGGCAGAGTAGGTTCGTATCATTTTCTCCCTCGTAGGTTGCCTCACAATTTTTAATAATCGTACACATATCTCGTGCACAAAACTAATACACATAATCTGTGTATAAAAATCATTCTCACGATACATAACATTCATTTTGATTTCATTGCTCAACATGGTAACCGACCTTAACATATAATGCGCATCAATAATATCCTCAAAACAGAATATCTCGTCTGTATAATATATAAACTTCGAAGTACTAAACACCACGCCCACTAGCTCTTCCGTCTAGTGAACATTCTGGGTGGGGGTGTTAAACCCGGTAGCTACCTTTAGGATTTGCGTGAATTAGGGTCATACCCGATTCTAATTCTTAGGTTACCAAGCAATAATAATCAGGGAAAAAATATTCACATCAATTGATGGCAATTATCATGTCCACATAATTCAATAATAATTCGCAGAACTTCTGTCTGCATAATAATTCATTCGAGGAATGTTTTGCTTGTGTCTATCTCGTCAAACATTTATAAAAGCATTTTATGTATTCGCAGTTCAAAATATATTTCAAAAGCATTTAATAAAGCAGTTATAAAAACAGCGCATGTATTCTCAGTCCCAAAAATGTAAAGAGTAAAAGGGAGCAAATGAACTCACTATACTGTATTTTGTAGTAAAAATACATATGACGACATTGTACAAGTGTAGGGTTGGCCTCGGATTCACGAACCTATATCATTTATATATATATTAACACATATAATGGTAATCGAACAAATTTATATCTTATTAGTGATTTGATTATTATTTTAATTATGTGTTTAATTAATAATTTAATTAACAATATTTATTTTATATAATTTAGATAATTAAAAAAAATATTAATATAGTTATATTATATGTAATAATTATATTTTACATAAATAATATTTGTTGTAATAGTAATAATAATACTAATGGTAATATTAGTAATACGAATAATGATAATAGTAATAATAATGTTAAAAATAATAATTTTAATGTTAAATGTAATAATGATGATGATGATAATGATAATATTAGTAATAACAATAATATTTATAATACTTAGTAATAATAATACTAATAATAATAATACTAGAAATGATAATTTTTCTATAAAATGATAATTTTAATAAAAAAAAATGATAGTTTTAGAATGATAGTTTTAATAATAATGATACTTGTTAATAAAAATGATAATTTTAATAACAATAACAATAATAATAATGTTAATATTAATAATTAATAATAATAATAATAAATATACCGATAATAATATACCTCTTTTGTTCTAAAGAAACCGGATGAGGCCCAACCAATAAAAGGCCCAAGCTCCTAATCCATCTAAACCTAATTTGCCCAACATGTGTCTGATCCAACTGAGTTTGGATGACCCAGTATAAACGTGCCTGGTTAGAAAAAAAAAATATCACGAAGCAGCAACAGGATAATTGATGGTTTTAGAAATCATATACTCATTTGGATTAGTTCGTTGAAATCATCAGGAAATCGACAAGCAATCAACAGCAATCAACGATTATTTCATTGAAACCGTAAGGAAACGATTGATGAATTCGATCAGGAAACAAGATTTAGGGTTCACACTCAACATCGATCGACCAGCAACAAAAATCTAGGGTTATTAAAGGCAGTCGAAGTCTTCATCTATACACCATTAGATGGAGATCGATTTCATTAAGGTCTCTTACTTTTCGATTTAAATTATAATTTTAATTATCAAAACTGATATATGTTGCATCGATTGGATCAAGATGAATTGGTTTCAAATAGTTAACAATTTAAAGTTTTTGACAAATGTCTGTTGTGTAACTAACTCTTTGATGGTAATGATTTTGTTGCTTGAAGAATTTAGTGATTCACCATCTCATGTATAGTAAACAGAAACAAGTGACAACAACAGAAGCTGTTTGGTGTCAGATTGAACAGAAAGAAAAAGAAGCAGGACCAGGATAATAGCAGGTGCGGCTGTAGGTTTTCAATGGTGGTGATGAGTTTTAACGGTAGTGTTTTCCAATGGTGGTGGCATGGTGATCATAGAGGTTAAAGGTGGATGTGGGTGTTGGGTGGTTATTTGCAATAAAAAGAAACAACAACATAAAGATGATGATGGCTTGGTTGGATGGTGAGTTTGGGTGGTTCTAGGCTGCAGAGTCAGAAGCAAGACCGCGGTAGAAACATGTGTTATAAACTAAGTGGGTTTCTGTTTTTTCTTTGTTTCGAACAAGAATATAAACGGTACGCAGCAACTGGGCGGTAACAGTGGCCGTTTTAATGATGGTGTTGGTGGTTATGATGGTGATGATGCTTGTTTTGTGGTTAGAACGAAAACAAAAAAAGAAAGAAAAGAATGTATAGAAGTGGGTTTTGAAAAGTGGTGATCAAATGATTTTCGTTTGTGTTTGTTCCATCGAGCAACATATATCATGTGAACTGGAAGACAGAAAACATACGAGAGAGAGATAGGGATGTTTGATTGTCGATGATAGCAAGATCAGATGGTAATAGTTGTTGAAAGAAGGAGTAAAACAAGTAACTGGTTTTCATTTACAAGTATACTGTAACAACCATGATTTTTCCGTTACTTTCGTTAACCTTCCGTTAGTTTATTTAACGGCGATTATTTAACTTTTATGTGTTTATGTGTAATAAATGCATACTTGATCTTCGGAGGGTTACAATAATTAATGTGGGTTGATATTAATTCAAATAAATATTTCGGATAATGAAATACGATAAAAACGATACGATTTTGATAATAGCTTTTTGAGCAACGAAACGCTCGGGTTATTTTAATAATTAATTTTATTAATTATTAACTTTTTAAAATATTTAATTTATTGGGTTTTTTTTAATAAATTAAGCAATTGGTTGCGTTTAACGATCGGGTTAGCGTTCCGGGCCTTCGGTACGACTAAACGACACTTAAAATGGACAACGATTTCACGAAATTGCAAAACACGAGCCCGAGAATACCCCATGGGCCATGTTCGGCCGACCACCCCCCTCCCCACCCTTATTTTGTTAATTTTTGACTACTTGGAGGACTTATGTGCAATTAGGGAGAACTAGGGTTGATATAAATAGAAGTGTTTAACCTAATTGGAACCAAGAAACAAAGAACGCAGCTTTTTCCCTCCTCTGCTCCCTCCCATCGTCGACCATCACCATCACCACCACATCTTCATCTTTCAAAATTAGCAAAAGTGTTCTACACGAATCGCGTTCATCTCCTCGTTCTCTATCCGTTGGTATAAATAATTTTGTGATCTAAGGTATATTTACATGAACCCTAATTCTTAAAAAAAATCTGATTTTTATGAGAGTTTCATAGTTATGTTATCAATTTCTCAAGTCTATACGCGTATGTGTTAATCGTTATCGTTATTTTGATTGTTTGATGCGCTAGGGTTTAAAAACGAATTTGTTTTTGCATGATCAGAAAAATTAAGTTTTTCAAATGTTAATTATTATATTATAATTAGATTCCTTGCGAAAAACTATTGAGTTTAGGCTTTGGATTCGCTTGATTTCGTTTCCGTATGATTAAGTTATGTCAATTTGAATTATCGTTGTGTTTTTGTTGCTTGATCAGAAATCTAGAATTTTTAGACAACGAATTGGCATGTTAAACTTATACCACTGGAAAAATAATTTAAAAACACTCAATTTAGACTAGGATATCATGTCGTTTGCTTATGTATATCCCGAGATATGCTTGAATTAGTGTAAAAGTAGTTTTATACAGCACTTGCATGAAAATAACCTTATATGATAAAATGTGTTAACTTTTGTGATTAAAGCTTTACATATTTGAAATTTAGACAAAAATTAATTCACTTTTCATGTGGATATAATAGGCTAATTGTATCTAGATCTTCGGATAATCGCGTGCGAATGTGACTAGCTAAATGAGAATCGAATCTGCAAATTGCTAACTGTTTTATGCTCTGTGGATTGTGTTTATTTATTGAGCATGTATGCTTCTGGAAAATGAAACTTAACATGATATGTCACTTATTTTTAGTTTATGTCAATCTCTGAAACCTTATGCATTGGGCACAATAGAGCCATACTTTATGTGAATTCTGATTTGAGCTGAAAACTGAATGTTCAAATTGCACGAATAAACTGTACAAATTGGCTAAACAAAAGTTTCTAAATTTTTGATATGTGTTACTTTGATTTGTCTTTGAACTATGACCACTGGTCTTGTATCAATTGCATGTTCCTAACTCCGGTTATAGCCAAAATGAAATCAGTGCGCGGTCAGAAACTGACTTGGCAAACCCCAAATGTAACCCTTCTGATTCCTGACTTTTAATTGTCGTATGAGTCCCTGGCTGGACTTTTTGGAATCTATTTTAAGTATATTTATGATCTGGAGCTTGTCATGTTTACTTTAATTTTGTACTATGAGATAATGTGCTAAGTATGCTACGTGTTCATGAACTTTGTGCATAACGATAAACTGAAATTGTGAAAATGATCATTCATGACCTAAAACGTATTGTTTGACATGTTGACCAATATTTGACATGAACCTACTGATGTTGAATTTAGTTGACCATATTGACCAAGTTTGACTTTCGGTTTAACTTCGGTTGACTTTGTTTGACTTGCATGATATAGTTGACTTTTACTTTGAAACGCGTCGAGTCGAGCAATAAGACAACGTACACTATGAAACCACACTTATTTAAGATACATATATTGACCAACTTAAATACGTATACTTAGGTTGCATTACTCGGCTATAAACCGCACAAGTTAATTGTCCACTTTTCAATCCGAGCTTTATTCAAAGGTGAGTCTACAGTCTCGCTTTTTACATGTTTTCAGGGATGAGAATACACACTGTTATACTTACATTTTCAAATGCTTTTGTATTGACATGAGTACTATATATGCTTATTGAGTTTGTTCAAAAAGCCTCTAGCTTGAATACTTTTAATACCATCGGTGTAAGCACAATTTAGATGGACGGATTCCTTAGGTTGACAACCTCACCCACTATAAAAACTGTGGTGCATTTACTTTGAACATTAAATACATTTGAACAAGTGTATAACATTTTACGAGGTAAGGCGGGTATAGTGGCTTCTATACTCGGGTCATTGCTAGTATTCAGGTGCTCATATTATGCAAACATTTTACGACTTTATGTTGTACTTGTAAAATCTCGTGGTCAAGGAAATTAGATTATTTTTCTGATAACTGCTTTTCAGATACTGTTATACTTTTAAACCTGTTGATTCACCAACATTATTTATTGACCTGTTTTTGCGTGTTTTTATTCTAAGGTCATTAAGGGGTAGGCTTCCGCTGTGTTTGCTGCATGACTGGCCGTGGAGTCAACATTTGATTTTAAAGAACATTATTTATTTTCGCATTTAAAACTTTTATACTGTTTAAATACTGTTGGCTTGTGGTTACGATCACAACAGTGTTTCTATTTTGGGATTATTGACTTGTGCTTTTGAAAGTAAATTTTTAATAAAATTAAATGTGATTGCTTTAAACGTCTCATATAGAGGGTGTAACTGTTAACTGTGGGACCTGGATTAACACGCCGTCAGATGGTAATTTGGCGGGGTGTTATAGTTGGTATCAGAGCTAATGGTTCGTAGGGAAACTAGGACTTGCATTAGTGTTTTTGATTTGGTCATTAGGACACCTTGATGAGTCTAGACTACGATTGGGACTTAGTCATTACATGAGTACTTTGTGACTAACGTTATTTACTTGACTAATCTGTTTCGTATGTGTTCTTGTACTATGAGTTAGATGTCACAGGATTCAGGAAACAGTGGCAGCGACTCCAGTGTGGCTGAGGTGAATGCTCCTGCCCCAACACCAGCACCTGCTCCGCATCAGATACCTAATGTAAGACCTGAATTCTAATTCTGCCCAGTCGCGCGCCGCGCGGGGTTATGGCGCGCCGCGCCATATGTCGCTGGCAGACCCCTTTGGCTATTTTAGAGTTTTTAAAAGGGCATTTTGGTCTTTTCGCATTTGAGCCAGATTTGGGGACTTAACCTCATCCACCCATTTCATTTATTCATTTCTTTTTCCTTTTCTTTTCATTTTCTCTCTAAAACTCAAACACCCCATTTGATTCTAAGGAATTTTTGGAAAGGAAGAAGCGGATTTTGATCTTTGGCGTAGTAGACAAGTTTGTTCTCCTCATTCTTAGCTACGCGGTGATACTAGTGGTAAGCTCTAACTCAGAATTTCATTTTCGTGTTCATCATTCAAATTTGGGGCTTGTGATTTTATGATTCATAAATGGAACCCATTTAGTTGTTAATTGAAGATTAACACCAAGATTCGGGTTTATAAGTGTTAAAAGGCGGGTTTTGGGTTGGTTAATGATTTAACCATGTTTAAGACTTGAGAATGGTGTATAATCACTAGTATTAGTAATTATTGATGTATTAGAGACCTTTAGGGTTCTTGTGGTTGACTAATTTTGACTAGAGTCAAAGTTAGGGTTTGTTGATGATTATGACCCGAATGTCGATTCGATGAGGTTTATAAACTTAAAATGGATTAAGTTGAAGTATAAAACCGAGTTAAATATGTTTTGGTGTCAAAACTTGTAATTGGTGAGATTTTGACTTTATGGGTCAAAATTAGGGTTTATCGGCGATTTTGAGAACGATAAGCGTTTAACACTTGTGTTCGGGTTTAATTGGCATATT
This sequence comes from Rutidosis leptorrhynchoides, assembly GCF_046630445.1. Classification (NCBI taxonomy): domain Eukaryota; kingdom Viridiplantae; phylum Streptophyta; class Magnoliopsida; order Asterales; family Asteraceae; genus Rutidosis; species Rutidosis leptorrhynchoides. The sequence continues at coordinate 249,815,606 of NC_092336.1, forward strand.
AGGACCATTATCACTTGTATTAGTGATTATTAGTTAGTTTGGGCACGGTTTGTGCTTGAAAGTGCAATTGGGTCGAAATTGCACTTAGTGTCGAATTGGGTTGGTTTGTAAATCCATCCTAATTGTGTTGTGGTATTTATGATAATGGAATAGGTACATTCCTTTGGCGAGTTGCGGATTATTTTGGAAGCGTTCAGCAAGGCGATAAGGTGAGTGTTAATATCCTATGTGCATATGTATGTGTAGGATGGGTACGGGTCGGGTGAAGTGGTTCTCGGTTATAGAGCGCACTTCACATATAGGTGGTTTTGATGGACTTGTGTATAGGTCCAATTGACACGGTTGTGCGTTTTGGTTGACCTCCTCTTGGCGAGGTGTAGACTTGTGTGTACGTTATCACATGTATTGTGATGTGGTTTTGGATAACCCCGATGTGGTGGATTTTATAATCCCGTGACTGTGGGTTTTGGTATTGGGGAAGTGAATCGCGTGTAGTTCGGATTCATGATGACGCGTGTAGTTCGGTCATCTTATTGAGGTAGTAATCTCGTGTGGTTTCGGATTACTAAGGCTCATGTAGTTCGGCCAACCTCGATGTTGTCTTTGAAGATGGTAATCTCGTGTGATTTCAGATTACTAAGACTCGTGTAGTTCGGCCAATCTTCATGGTGGAGTTTTGGTATTCGGTAATGAGTTAAGGGGTTAACCTTATTCGTTTATATATTGTTCTATGTATATTAATGTATCGTTGTGTTGTAGCTAACCCTCCGGGTGTAGCTTATTGGCGTTGTTCACATCGTCGTTGGTGAACTTATACTTTGTTGATATCTTTAGCTTGTTGCTTAGAGATCGTACGGTATGCTTAGTGTAGTTGCCTTATACATGGATGCTTCGGTATGCGGTATTTGATATTTGTGTGGCTTGTCCATTTTATACATATATATGTATGTAGTATATTCTCACTAACTAAGCGTTAGCTTACCCTCTCGTTGTTTACATTTTTATAGATTTGCTTGGATGCGGTGGCTCGGGTAAGCGTGGGAACTAGTGGACTCGCGTAGTTGCTTTAGAAAGCTTGCTTTTGGATTTGATTAGGAATGGGTAGTGTATCCCCAATCGCCATGCTCGGCTTTGTTTTGTGTTAAAAATCATGTGGTTGAAAACTTGAATATTGTACGAAAGTCGTAAAACGGCCGATGTGGGCCCGGTCTCGTAAAACTTATTTTTATGAATGGAACGTGTTAGTTTTTCATATATGAATATGTTGTGAAAAGTGTTTTGTCTAAATACGTCGGGAAGTGGTCAAACATTTTCACGTTTCAAGACTTTTTGGACAGACCAGATCGGCGCGCCGCGCGGGGTACTGGCGCGCCGCGCCAGTTTCTGAACAAACAAATTTTTTTTTGTGATACTTTAAGCGGGTTCGAACGTGGTTTGGTTTGAGTTGTTACACCTAACCATCCCGTGAACTTTTATGTATTGGATTTGGTTCATACTAACCGTAACAGGGATACTGTTGATCGTGTTAACGCTTTGAGCGATATTGCTAGGACATATCCGCACCCCGATGATCTTGATAGGTTGGACGAAAGGGTCACATGTATAAATACTTATACGTACGAGGCTGAAGCGAGGTTCGTTGAGATGGCGGGATTGATAGCAGCCTTGACTGCCAGGGTTGCTGCGTTGGAGGCGGAACGTAATAGGCCGAGGAATGATGGACCTGCCTTCCGTACCCGACAGAAGAGGAAGTGAAGGGTCGTTGACCATGAGCTTCTTTTCCTTTTTCATCCGCTATATATTTCTTTAATTGATTATATAAGACCTACCGGGTGTTATAAACCGGGCTACTAGTACATTATGTTTATTGATTGGGTTACTACTTTTGGATATTGGTTTATCACTTTCTGATTTTATTTATATTAATGGTGGATTATGCTATTAATAACTATTATCTTTTATTGCATGTGGTAATATTCAATATTTAGTAAATTTGTATGACCATAATACTTGTGTTATGTTATACTACTACTATAGCCATTAATGTTACTACTTAGTGCTACTACCACTACTATCACTACATAACACTAGTACCACTACTACTACTACTAGTGATACTACTAACACTACTATCACTACTTACACTACTTCTCACTACTAACGAATGAAGCGACCCGTCCTAATCCATCCGGACGAAGTCCATATCGATTATAAACGATTCACAATAGTTGATTACATCGCGAGGTACTTGACCTCTATATGATACATTTACAAACATTGCATTCGTTTTTGAATAGACAATCTTTCATTACATCGAAAGTTGACGGCATGCATACCATTTCATAATACATCTAACTATAATTGACTTAATAATAATCTTGATGAACTCAACGACTCGAATGCAACGTCTTTTGAAATATGCCATGAATGACTCCAAGTAATGTCTCTAATATGAGCTAATGCACAGCGGAAAATTTCTTTCATACCTGAGAATAAACATGCTTTAAAGTGTCAACCAAAAGGTTGGTGAGTTCATTAGTTTAACATAAATAATCATTTCCATCATTTTAATAGACCACAAGATTTTCATTTCTCAAAAATATATGTCCCATGCATAGAGACAAAAATAATCATATGGATTGAACACCTGGTAACCGACATTAACAAGATACATATAAGAATATCCCCTATCATTCCGGGAAACCCTTCGGACATGATATAAAACAAAATCGAAGTACTAAAGCATCCGGTACTTTGGATGGGGTTCGTCAGGCCCATAGAACTATCTTTAGGATTCGCGTCAATTAGGGTGTCTGTTCCCTAATTCTTAGATTACCAGACTTATTAAAAAGGGGCATATTCGATTTCGATAATTCAACTATATAATGTTGTTTCGATTACTTGTGTCTATTTCGTAAAACGTTTATAAAAATTGCGCATGTATTCTCAGCCCAAAAATATAAAGGGTAAAAAGGCAAATGAAACTCACCTAATGTATTTTGTAGTAAAAATACATATGAAGACATTGAACAACTAAACAATGCAAGGTTGGCCTCGGATTCACGAACCTATATCATTTGTATATATATATTAACACAAATAATATTAATCAACTAAGTTTATATTGTATTAAGACTAATGTCCATATATATTTTCATATTAGTACCTTTAATCTGTCATAGTCTGTACATGATATATAATTTATTTACTAGGAATTATATTATATTAGTAAAAAAATGATATTATGTAATATTAGTATATTTATGATATAGGTGATAATAATAATAATAATGATAATAATAATGATAATGATAATACTAATAATCATAATGTTTAAATATAATAATAGTAATGATATTAGTTATTATTATAGTATTCCTTAATAACGAAAATGATTAGTTTTAAAAATGATAAAGATAATAATACTAGTTTTGATATTAGTAATAATAATAATAATAATAATACTAATAATAATATATAATCATAATAAAAGTAAATAAAATTGTTATGGGTTAATAATAGTAATGATATTAAAATTTTTGTAGTTTCAATAACACTAATAACAATAATAATAATGATAATGATGTTAATACTACATATAAAAATCCTAGTTGTAACTATAATCATATTAACGATACATAATATTTGTATTAGAAATAATAATAATAATAATAATAATAATAATAATAATAATAATAATAATAATAATAATAATAAAAGTTATAATTAATACTAATAATAATAACAATAATAATGATAATAATAAATAAAATACTACCTTAAAGGTTTCAAAAGGCTTTCCAAAAAGAAATGCTCTAGACAGGATTCGAACTCGTGACCTCCCGCTCACACTCAAACACTCTGAACCCTTCCACCACCCATCCTTTTTTGTTCTATGTCCGATTATTATTTTATATATCTAGTATTTCGGCCCAAATCAGAAATTCAGCCCAACAGATTAATAAATATACGGCCCAAGTTTTATAATAATGTTCACGGCCCAATGGTATGCTTACCATCCCAATTTGATAACCCATTTAGAAGAGAAGAAAAAAAATGAAAAAGGAACACGCCACAGATCAGGACTGATCTCGTGACCTCTTGGCTAAACCAACAATGCTTTAACCAACAGATCTGCTTGCTCTTTTCTGAAACATATCAACACTTAATTATCTTTAACCTTATCTCTATATCCTTCTTCTTCACTAAATTCATTTCATGAACATCCTTATTCCACGTCTTCGTTTATCATCGAAATCAACATCTTCTTCATAACATCATCATCATCATCACGACTTGATCATAACATCACCATGTAAGATTATTATCATCAATCCTACTTATTACGGTTTCATCTCATCATTAAAATTTTGCTGTAACTTTTCATCGTCATTAATATCATCTTCCATCATCGTTATCGAGCATACTTGCTCCATCATCTTGATCATCAACTTATCTAATCCTCATCATCATCGTTATTCTTAATGACGATCTACATCATCATTCGTATCACAACACCAGCATCGATATCATCCCACCATCGTCATAACATCATCACCCATTTTCATGTATTATCATAACCTTCTCGTTACCTTCGTTACAACAGGAACTAGCGAGTACCAGTAGCAGTGACGGTATTATTGGTTATTCGAATAGGAAAACAAACACAGGTTTTGAATGGTGGTGGTATGGTCTTGCTCGAAGAGAATCTGGTGACCGAAAGTTTCAGGTTTTGGAGCTTGATAAAAAATAAAATCGTAGCAGTAGTAGTAACTAGATAATAGTTGTGATGTTGTTTTAACGAAGAAGGAAGAGAGAGAAAAAGGGTGAAGGAAAAGTGGCCGGTTGATGGTGGTCGATGGTGAAGGAGAAAGTGTGAACCAAGGTGGTAAAAGTGGCGGTTGTATATGGTGTTATGAAGTGGTGCAACATGGTGATGGGGTGACCGAGGTGGTTGCCGGATGGTGTATAGTGATGGCGGAGATGGAGAGTGGCCGGTGGTTGTGTATATTGGTGATGGTAGCCGTAGGCGGTTGGATGGAGGATGGAGGTGGTGACGGAAAGATGGTGGTGGAAGTGTGTGGTGTCGGATGGAGATAACACATGGATATATATATGTGTCATTGTATGTATCTATATGCTGATACATATTCATTTCATAAATCTAATATGGATTAAATAATACTAATAACTTAATAATATACAATAATTGAAAAGTTAAGAGACATGTGAACCTACAGTAATATCAATTGAATTATATCCATCAGTTAGCCGCCACTCATTTCTACCGACAGTCTAAAGCGGATATTATTTCGTGTCTATTGCTAAACAGTTAAAGTATAAAAGTGTTCCAAAAAATCCTAAATTTTTAGATTAAACAAATTTAATTATTTCACTCATTACCTGTTTGAAACCTGATCAAAAAGGTTTGAAAATTATTTATTTTCTGTTCCAAATTTATATGTACGGAGTACTAATATTTAAACTTAAAAAGGTAAAAATATTTTTAACAAGTCTAACATCTTCGTAATCGATTTACAGTTAACTTTTATTTTAGTCCTTCGTGAACATATAATATATTTATATTAAAACTAACGAAACGTCAACCGAATGTTACTGACGTTTACTAATTAGGCTCGAAATAATTCATTTTCAATATACACATTCTATATATATATAACATATCTTAATTAACAAGTTTAAGTAAATAAATATATTAATTATATTATTTTAAACAACTAAATATAATATTATATATTTACAAGTAATATTTATATATATATTTTTATATATATTATTATATATATATTTAAATATATATGTAACTATTTATAAATAGTTGTTCGTGAATCGTCGGGAATAGTCGAAGGTCAAATGAATATATGGAATAGTTCAAATATTTTGTGACTCAACATTACAGACTTTGCTTATCGTGTCGAAATAATATAAAGATTAAGTTTAAAATTAGTCGGAAATTCCCGGGTCATCACAGTACCTACCCGTTAAAGAAATTTCGTCCCGAAATTTGAGTGAGGTCGTCATGGCTAACAATAAATATGTTTTCCTGACAAATATGAGCTGATCAAAAGAGTTTTATCATTATTGAGTAATATGGGTAAAACAATTTGATTACTCGAAGTGTACGAATGAAGCTATCACAAAAAGTGAAATGAGGAAAGTAAATATTTATCTTAACTTTTGACAGAGTCAGGGTTGAATTTAGAAAATAAGGTGCGTCTTAACTTTCGACGTTATCTTGGTTGAATTCCGGAATTCAAGGGATTTAAAGAAAATTTTCGAAATCTAAAAGATTTGATTCTTCGGCGAGTAAGGAAATTAAGATCTCTATAAATAATGCGGAAATCTGCCTTGATTTCTTTGTCTGGTATTTTCACTATAAATGAACTCCTTCCGTTCCATTACTTTCACCATTCCTATACATTCTTCCTCTATTCCTACTTCTAAAATATTGTGAAAATGCTCCATCTAGTTCTGATTCTTGATATTTTCCTATCTATGTATCTGTCATCCTTCTTTTCAATCTTCCACCAGAAAATCTGTTTACTCCTACTATTGCCTTGGGGGGATACTATTCTTAATTATACCGTGTCTTTATATTGCTATTCGTATTAATATCCACGGTTTGTAACTTCTGTGTTGTTATTGGGTTTTATATCTTCCTTTATATTTCAATGTCCCTGCTTCTGTCTCTTATAATTATTATCATCCAAAGTTAATGCGCTCTCTTATTTGCTGCGATTTATACCCTCTTTCTATTTCGGAGCTTCCTGCTTTTGTTTACTTTTCGCAAGTAACGGTCCAGAATTCATAGGTATGGAGTTTCGAATTATCATAATATACAAGGTAGAAAGGAAAGGTAGTAGCACATTTTGTTTTGTCAAATTACCTGAATCACTGAGAATAGAACTATCAAGAATATATTTTCTTGATATGTTCAGAAGTTAAGCAAAATGAAAGAGTTATGTAACATGGCACATGATGACGTTATAATCTTTGAATCATCATGTTCCATTTAGAAACTCAGCATGACTTACTGTAATATAATCACGTTGATCAAGTGTCATTATTATATACTAACTCATGCATCAGTTCCCAACATTACTTCAATGGCTTTCATATGTTAAGCTCGAAAGTTTACAGAATATAGAAACTAACACTTTCTATATGATGTAACACTGATAGTACGAAGAGATTAATGATTTCAGATAAGAATATTTATAAAAATATCTTCAGAAATATGGAGGATATTTATAATGAAAGATACCATAATATCTCGGAATATCTAAGATCAGGGGATGATAGAAACTATTGTCAGCAAGGGTTTAGAGTAATGAGCAAGATATTCACTAAAGACCTTAGCAGACATTGAATCATTTGGATTCTTTAAAGTCAAACTTATTCTTTGTGATTTGTCCACGGCTTTCTTCATAGTTTCGCATAATCTGCTTTTCGATACTAAATTTTCTATTGAATGTTTCCATTATAATGATACACAGGAAGCACGAAGAGGTATATAATTTCGGACGAGAATATTTATGAAAATATCCTCAGAAATATCGAAGATATTGATGATGATATTTTAGAATTTCTAAGTTCGATGGTTGATAAGAAAAAATTTTCTGCAAGATTTTAACATGACTTCGGAGCAAGATATTCTCTAAAGATTTCAACAGATCTATAATTACCTGGATTCTTTGAATATAGAGTATTGTCCTTGTATTTGTCCTTGGTCTCCTTCGTGGTTAGCTCAATCCGTTTTCCAGTTCTAACTTTTCTGAGCTTTTCCAACATTCTATTCTTTATCATCAAACTTTCGATGATTAAGGTCATTTACAGTTTTTGTTGCTTCATTCAACTTTTAAAAATTCAGAGTATTAGTTCGCAGACTGGGTGCTTTTCAGAATTTCAGAATGGAAGATCATTATTCTAAGAGATAAATGTTATACATATAACTGTTGCTGTAGATATGCTGTGAGTTTTCATAGTATTGATTACCGATTCCTCTACATTTACTGCTACCATATCTGAATCATTGGTCATCGAACTGAGGTGATTTCAAGAGAATTGTGTTTTTAGATGATTAAACGCTGACGGTAATATGGTGGAATATAAAAGGTTCCCCGGTAACAAATAAAGAGCATACATATAAATCAAGGCGATAATAAGGTTGTTTCGAACGAAAAGTCGAAGTTGATTTGTTGGAGCTGTGACAAAATTTGCTACTTTGAAAGGAATTACCAAGTTATTTTGGGTAATAATAACACTAAAGGAATTAGCACAACTATGTGTTAAACGTTTACTCAGTTTCCGAGAGTTTTTCAGATGCATAACTATATGTATCAATCTCTTCTTCCGTAGGTGAAGTGAGGTTGGTTCATACTCTCGATTGAGGTGTTTTCAAGAATCATGAAAGGTTTGAACGTAGATTGTAATTGTCAAAATACAAATGAAGTTTAAGATGAAATCAAGTGGCAAATTTGAAGAATTGTTTTGTTTCATATGTTATAATCAATATTTTAATTCATTTTAATTGTCCAATGTTGGTAGTCCTCAGTTGATAGTCCAATAATTCATATATAATTTAATATGTAATATTCGAATTAATTAATACGTATAGTGACCCGTATTCATCTCAGACTCGATCACAACTTAAACTATATATATTATTGTAGAATCAACATCAACCCTGTATAGAGAACTCGATCATTACTGCATATACAGTGTCTATGGTGATTCCAAATAATATATATAGATGCGTCGATATGATATGTCAAAACCTTCGATACGGGTCCCGATATTTAAAGTGAGTAAAATGAATAACAGAAAATAAATGACGATAAATAAAGTGCGTAAAGTAAATAACAGAAATTAAATGACGATAAATAAAATTGCGAGAATATAAATTGAGATAATTAAATTGCGGTAAATAAAAATGTAATCAATGTAACCAGTTAGCTAGGAACAGTTAGCGTGGATTCTTAAAAATATTTCAATTAGTTAATTCGTTTGTTTCTAATAAATTTTATTTTGTTCACTGTTTTCTTCATTATGCCACTTGTTGGATTCTGAGAAGTCAAAATCCAAATATGAAATTGAATGAAAACAGTTATTCTGTGATGAACGGAATCGTATAGCTGTGGTTGCAAGTAGGATAGTAAATGACTGTTAAATCAGATTCGATGAATGTACAGTGTAACTTATTAATGCGAAATCTAAATATTCCTCGGGTATTATCTATCCATTAAAATATTTTCACCATTAACAGTTTGTACAATAAAAATTTTAATTACAATCTTTATGAAAACATATATACATATATATTTTCTTCAGACGTAATTATGGATTTAATGAGTCAATGTGATATTAAACTCATCAGATTTATGACTAGAATTAGAGTACATAATATCTAAAACATTAGAGATTACATAATCGCCATGAAGGACGAAGATAGTTTATGTAGAGCTATTCGTAGAACGATGATCATGCTTGAGGTATAGATTGCGAGGTTGAGACGTGTGGTGATGTTGTTGTTGTTGGTACTGGTTATGCTGCTGGTGCTGCTGATGGTGGTACTGTTGCTGTCGGTGCTAGAAGTGTTGTTGGTGCTAAGGTTGGTGATGATGTTGGTGTAGTAAGTATAGCTTGTAACTCAGACACCATTCTTGTCAGGTTTTCTATCCTACCCTCTATCATTTCTATCCATCCACTCATCTGATTCGATAGATCTTGATTATTAATTCGAAGTTCCCTAACTTCTTCTAATATTCCCCTTTGATTGGTATTCGGAAGTAGAGGTTGAATATTTTCTGAGATTGCAGTAACGCGACCTTTGAGGTGGAAAACTTTAGCAAGAAGGGTGAATACAGTATTGCGCATAGGTTCACCAGTGAGTACATCATTTTCTCTGATGTTAGGGGGTAAGTTTGATTCGCGGTAGGGCTCGCCTTCTTCATTTCTCCATTGAGTGAGTAAGTCTCGGACCCACCCCCATCTCCTCCAGAAAGAAAAATAACTAAATGGTTGAGGCACTTCTGGTTCATTGACTTCGGAGTCCGCTTCAATATACATCTCGAAATCGCTTCCGGAACTAATGGAATCCAAGCTAGGTGTAGGATCCATCTCTCACGATTAGTTAAAGGGTTTTGATATGAAATGATTTTTGAATATCGAATGATATTCTAATTATATATAGAATATCTATACATACTTCCAAAGATCCCGTGAATTACGGAGAAAATTAAGGAAACGTGTCAGATAAAGTCTACAGTGACAGATACGCTAAGATATGGATTAGTAGATATGCTAAGATATGAATTTTATCTATACACTATTCATGCAATCATTGCAGTAAGATGTGTCTAGACTAAGAATGATAAGCAGGTAATTTCCTAAGGATGATAAGCTGATGATTTTCGACAAAAACGATAAGTAAAACTTTTGACATGCAGACACGGTCAAAGTCTAGACTCACTAATGCATCCTAACGACTTATCAGTTAGACACACTAATGCAGACCCAGTTCGCTAAGACTACCGCTCTGATACCAACTGAAGCGACCCGTCCTAATCCATCCGGACGAAGTCTATATCGATTATAAATGATTCACAACAGTTGATTACATCGCGAGGTACTTGACCTCTATATGATACATTTAAAAACATTGCATTCGTTTTTGAAAAGACAATCTTTCATTACATCAAAAGTTGACAGCATGCATACCATTTCATAATACATCTAACTATAATTGACTTAATAATAATCTTGATGAACCTAACGGCTCGAATGCAACGTCTTTTAAAATATGCCATGAATGACTCCAAGTAATGTCTCTAATATGAGCTAATGCACAGCGGAAGATTTCTTTCATACCTGAGAATAAACATGCTTTAAAGTGTCAACCAAAAGGTTGATGAGTTCATTAGTTTAACATAAATAATCATTTCCATCATTTTAATAGACCACAAGATTTTCATTTCTCAAAAATATACGTCCCATGCATAGAGACAAAAATAATCATATGGATTGAACACATGGTAACCGACATTAACAAGATGCATATAAGAATATCCCCTATCATTCCGGGAAACCCTTCGGACATGATATAAAACAAAATCGAAGTACTAAAGCATCCGGTACTTTGGATGGGGTTCGTCAGGCCCATAGAACTATCTTTAGGATTCACGTCAATTAGGGTGTCTCTTCCCTAATTCTTAGATTACCAGACTTATTAAAAAGGGGCATATTCGATTTCGATAATTCAACCATATAATGTTGTTTCGATTACTTGTGTCTATTTCGTAAAATGTTTATAAAAATTGCGCATGTATTCTCAGCCCAAAAATATAAAGGGTAAAAAGGCAAATGAAACTCACCTAATGTATTTTGTAGTAAAAATACATATGACGACATTGAACAACTAAACAATGCAAGGTTGGCCTCGGATTCACGAACCTATATCATTTGTATATATATATATATATATATATATATATATATATATATATATATATATATATATATATTAACACATATAATATTAATCAACTAAGTTTATATTGTATTAAGACTAATGTCCATATATATTTTCATATTAGTACCTTTAATTTGTCATAGTCTGTACATGATATATAATTTATTTACTAGGAATTATATTATATTAGTAAAAAAAATGATATTATGTAATATTAGTATATTTATGATATAGGTGATAATAATAATAATAATGATAATAATAATGATAATGATAATACTAATAATCATAATGTTTAAATATAATAATAGTAATGATATTAGTTATTATAATAGTATTCCTTAATAACGAAAATGATTAGTTTTAAAAATGATAAAGATAATAATACTAGTTTTGATATTAGTAATAATAATAATAATACTAATAATAATATATAATCATAATAAAAGTAAATAAAATTGTTACGGGTTAATAATAGTAATGATATTAAAAATTTTGTAGTTTCAATAACACTAATAACAATAATAATAATGATAATGATGTTAATACTACATATAAAAATCCTAGTTGTAACTATAATCATATTAACGATACATAATATTTGTATTAGAAATAATAATAATAATAATAATAATAATAATAATAATAATAATAATAATAATAATAATAATAATAATAATAAAAGTTATAATTAATACTAATAATAATAACAATAATAATGATAATAATAAATAAAATACTACCTTAAAGGTTTCAAAAGGCTTTCCAAAAAGAAATGCTCTAGACAGGATTCGAACTCGTGACCTCCCGCTCACACTCAAACACTCTGAACCCTTCCACCACCCATCCTTTTCTGTTCTATGTCCGATTATTATTTTATATATCTAGTATTTCGGCCCAAATCAGAAATTTAGCCCAACAGATTAATAAATATACGGCCCAAGTTTTATAATAATGTTCACGGCCCAATGGTATGCTTACCATCCCAATTTGATAACCCATTTAGAAGAGAAGAAAAAAAATGAAAAAGGAACACGCCACAGATCAGGATTGATCTCGTGACCTCTTGGCTAAACCAACAATGCTTTAACCAACAGATCTGCTTGCTCTTTTCTGAAACATATTAACACTTAATTATCTTTAACCTTATCTCTATATCCTTCTTCTTCACTAAATTCATTTCATGAACATCCTTATTCCACGTCTTCGTTTATCATCGAAATCAACATCTTCTTCGTAACATCATCATCATCATCATCATGACTTGATCATAACATCACCATGTAAGATTATTATCATCAATCCTACTTATTACGGTTTCATCTCATCATTAAAATTTTGCTGTAACTTTTCATCGTCATTAATATCATCTTCCATCATCGTTATCGAGCATACTTGCTCCATCATCTTGATCATCAACTTATCTAATCCTCATCATCATTGTTATTCTTAATGACGATCCACATCATCATTCGTATCACAACACCAGCATCGATATCATCCCACCATCGTCATAACATCATCACCCATTTTCATGTATTATCATAACCATCTCGTTACCTTCGTTACAACAGGAACTAGCGAGTACCAGTAGCAGTGACGGTATTATTGGTTATTCGAACAGGAAAACAAACACAGGTTTTGAATGGTGGTGGTATGGTCTTGCTCGAAGAGAATCTGGTGACCGAAAGTTTCAGGTTTTGGAGCTTGATAAAAAATAAAATCGTAGCAGTAGTAGTAACTAGATAATAGTTGTGATGTTGTTTTAACGAAGAAGGAAGAGAGAGAAAAAGGGTGAAGGAAAAGTGGCCGGTTGATGGTGGTCGATGGTGAAGGAGAAAGTGTGAACCAAGGTGGTAAAAGTAGCGGTTGTATATGGTGTTATGAAGTGGTGCAACATGGTGATGGGGTGACCGAGGTGGTTTCCGGATGGTGTATAGTGATGGTGGAGATGGAGAGTGGCCGGTGGTTGTGTATATTGGTGATGGTAGCCGTAGGCGGTTGGATGGAGGATGGAGGTGGCGACAGAAAGATGGTGGTGGAAGTGTGTGGTGTCGGATGGAGATAACAGATGGATATATATATATATATATATATATATATATATATGTGTGTCATTGTATGTATCTATATGCTGATACATATTCATTTCATAAATCTAATATGGATTAAATAATACTAATAACTTAATAATATACAATAATTGAAAAGTTAAGAGACATGTGAACCTACAGTAATATCAATTGAATTATATCCATCAGTTAGCCGCCACTCATTTCTACTGACAGTCTAAAGCGGATATTATTTCGTGTCTATTGCTAAACAGTTAAAGTATAAAAGTGTTTCAAAAAATCCTAAATTTTTAGATTAAACAAATTTAATTATTTCACTCATTACCTGTTTGAAACCTGATCAAAAAGGTTCGAAAATTATTTATTTTCTGTTCCAAATTTATATGTACGGAGTACTAATATTTAAACTTAAAAAGGTAAAAATATTTTTAACAAGTCTAACATCTTCGTAATCAATTTACAGTTAACTTTTATTTTAGTCCTTCGTGAACATGTAATATATTTATATTAAAACTAACGAAACGTCAACTGAATGTTACTGACGTTTACTAATTAGGCTCAAAATCATTCATTTTCAATATACACATTCTATATATATATAACATATCTTAATTAACAAGTTTAAGTAAATAAATATATTAATTATATTATTTTAAACAACTAAATATAATATTATATATTTACAAGTAATATTTATATATATATATTTTTTATATATATTATTATATATATATATTTAAATATATATGTAACTATTTATAAATAGTTGTTCGTGAATTGTTGGGAATAGTCGAAGGTCAAATGAATATATGGAATAGTTCAAATATTTTGTGACTCAACATTACAGACTTTGCTTATCGTGTCGAAATAATATAAAGATTAAGTTTAAAATTAGTCGGAAATTCCCGGGTCATCACAACGAATCTTTTCGTACTATTATTTACTAGTCTTCAACACTCGTTGCTAGTATATTTTCATATATATAGCATTGTTTTGACACTGACCTAGTGTTTTTCTGTGTTGAAGATGCCTCCGAAGGAATCAACTGCCGCTCAAATCAGGAGAATGGTCGCCGAAGGAATCGCGACTGAAAGAGCTGAACTACTGAGAGAATTCAACAACGCTCGAAACAGTAATGATCGTGGTGGTTCGAGCAACACCAATGGGAACGGCACTCAAGGCCGTAATGGATGTTCTTACAAAACATTCACTAGTTGCAACCCGCATCCTTTCAACAGAACTGAGGGACCAATTGGTCTCACTAGGTGGTTTGAGAAGCTCGAGTCGGTTTTCCGCATTAGTGGGTGTAATGATAACGATAGGGTAGGCTTTGCAACGGGCATACTGGCAGACAGTGTGCTCACCTGGTGGAACAACTATGCTCAAAACCTGGGTCATGATCAGGCTTATGCCCTACCTTGGGAAACCCTGAAGCAAAGAATGATCGAGGAGTATTGTTCGAGGAACGAGATTAAGAAAATGGAACGCGAGTTCCGAGAGCTGAAGTTAGTAGGCAATGATCTCACCGCCTATAAGAAGAGGTTCTTTGAGCTAGCGTTAATGTGTCCTGAAATGGTTACTCCGGAAAGGCGTAAGGTGGAACTGTACATTGAAGGTCTGAGTGAGAATATTCATGGCGGGGTCACTACTTCAAAACCCGCAAATGTGCAGGAAGCTATTGACATGGCTAGTTTGCTATTAGATCAGATTGCCCAGAGAGGGAAGGGCACTATAGTGAATGAGAATAAGTCAAACGATGGTAAGAGGAAGTGGAACGGTGGTCAGGATAAAGATTCTAACCAACAACCATTCAAAAAGCAAGATTCTTATCGTAACGACACTCGAGTCATAGGGGTTAACTCTGGATACAAGGGTAAAAAGCCACAATGTCAGAAGTATGGCAGGCATCATACCGGAAACTGTACTGTTCTCGTTTGTGACCGTTGTAAGAAGCTTGACCACATGTCAAAAGATTGCAAGGTTAATCTCAACGGCAACACCAACAACAACAACACTACAAGCAACGCGAACAATGCTAATAGTGGTAAGAACTGTTGTGGTTGTGGACAGGTGGGTCATTTCAAGAAGGACTGTCCTAAGAACAACAATGGGAATGCTCGAGGCAGGTCATTCAACATCAATTCTGCGGAAGCTCGTGATGATCCGAAGCTAGTCACGGGTAAATTTTCACTCGATGATCAACCTGTTTATGTTTTGTTTGATACTGGTGCCGATGGAAGTTTTATATCTAAGGATATTTATCACCATGTTAAGAATCCTGTTTCTTCCTTAGATAACGTGTATTCCATAGAACTAGGAAATGGTAACTTAATGAGAGCTGATAAGATTTATCGTGATTGTACCTTGATGTTACAGGGTAAG
Source organism: Rutidosis leptorrhynchoides (assembly GCF_046630445.1). Taxonomy (NCBI): domain Eukaryota; kingdom Viridiplantae; phylum Streptophyta; class Magnoliopsida; order Asterales; family Asteraceae; genus Rutidosis; species Rutidosis leptorrhynchoides. Next base: position 249,831,551 of record NC_092336.1, read on the forward strand.
CCTTTTAGCATTGGTGTGATACCTATTAAACTGGGAAGTTTTGACCTCGTGGTTGGAATGGACTGGTTAGCTGATAACAAGGCTGAGGTGGTCTGTGACCAAAAGGCTATTCGTATTCCTATGGCTGACGGTGAACCTATGATGATTTATGGTGAAAAGAATGGTTCACAATTACATCTCATTAACTGCTTGAAAGTCCAGAAGTATGTGAGAAAGGGATGTATCGCGTTCTTGGCTCATGTAAGCCAAATTGTACCAGAAGAAAGGAGACCCGAAGACGTTCCTATAGTTAAGGAATTTCTTGAAGTTTTTCCGGAGGAATTACCTGGTCTCCCACCATACCGAGAAATTGAGTTTCAGATAGACTTAGTGCCAGGAGCGACACCGGTGGCTCGCGCACCGTACAGACTCGCACCCCCAGAGCTTCAAGAGTTGTCTAGTCAATTGCAAGAGTTGTTAGACAAGGGATTTATTCGACCGAGTTCTTCGCCTTGGGGAGCTCCGGTCCTATTTTTTAAGAAGAAGGATGGGTCGATGAGATTGTGTATCGACTACAGAGAATTGAACAAGTTGACAATCAAGAATCGGTATCCGCTACCGAGGATTGATGACTTATTTGATCAACTTCAGGGATCCAGTTGTTATTCGAAGATTGATTTGAGATCCGGGTATCATCAATTGAGAGTCAAAGAAGCTGATGTCCCGAAGACAGCGTTTAGAACAGGTTATGGACATTATGAGTTTACAGTGATGTCGTTTGGTTTGACGAAAGCACCAGCAGTGTTCAAGGACCTCATGAACCGTGTGTGTAAGCCATACTTAGATAAATTCGTCACTGTGTTTATTGATGATATATTGGTGTACTCCAAAAACAGAGAAGAGCACGACCAGCATCTACGTTCGATATGGACTATGCTTAGAGAAGATCAGTTGTATGCAAAGTTCTCTAAGTGTGTGTAACAACCCAACTTTTTCCGTTTATTATCGTTAGTTGTCCGTTAAGTATTTAACGGTGGTTACTTAGACTTGTATGTTTAATTAAATTAAATACATACTTAATAGAGAAATGTTTGAATTAATATGTTATATTAATTTACAATTTATTTCGGATAACAAAAGAACTAGAAAACGTTACGATTAAGTTTATCGTCTAGAAGACTTTTCAGTTTACAGAACTCAGAAAAACGACACAATAATTATTTTCGATAATTATTGACTTTAAGAAAATTATTTTTAATTTATTATTTATTTAATGAATTAAACTCGGTGATTACGTTTCAACGACTAGTTAACGTTCTGGAGACCCGGTACGGTTAACGGCACTCGAAACGAACCACACGTGTCTCAAGAGTTAAGCAAAAACGAGCCCGAACACCCCTAGAAGAGCTATTCGGCCGACCCCCCCCCCATGGACACCTTAGTGGACTTGTTTGATTAAGTGGGTCATTAGTTTAATTAATTTAGGCCCTAAACTCAAGGTATAAAAGGTTAGAGCTCTTAAGGAAACCCTCATTCTTATTTTTTTGGCCGATTGCTTCCCCCCTCCCCTCTCTTTGTCGTCGATCACCAACCATACCACCATAGCCATCAAAACTCAAAATTAGAAGAAAGCTTGCATACGAACGTTGTTCGAATCGTCGTTCTTTACGCGATAGTATAAGCAATTTGATTGTTTGAGGTATAATTGTTAACCCTAATTTCATTAATTCAGTTTTTTGATCAATTACATAGTGTATTAGAGTCTAGTGCTCAATTAATGGTGTCTAGTATTGCTAATTGTTGATTGATTGCGAAATTAACGTTGTATGATTGAAAAATGAATTTGTTTATTAATTATATGATTAAATTGGTATGAGATCTGACTTTTAAATATGTTTAATTAGAAATATATCAAAAATTTATTAATTTTAGACACCGATTTTGCATGATTTCGTTATCGTATGCTCAAGATATGCGTAATCGAAGTTTACGTTAGGGTTTGCATGAAATCCGAATTTACTGAGTTGCATGCTATGTGTTTTAGCTTATGAAAGTTGTGCTACTGTATTCCTTGTGAAAATTTATGCAATTTAGACTAAATATTTGCGTTAAAAGGTTATGTAATGCTTCCGATATGATTAAACGAAGTTTTGGTTCGTAAAGAATGCTGAATCTGTTTTTAAGTTTACATAAAAATTGCTAGAATGAAATAGGAATTGTTTTAGACTTTGATCTTCTGGAATATGTTACTTTATATGTTCCTTGACATGTTTAATTTGTATGAAAACTTGCGAGAACGTGATTTTCCATGAGATAAATGCTTGTCCAAATGATATGTTCGATTGATGGTCAAAAACTGATGAGTCTGTAATGTTTTGTAAATCTGTACGAATTGGCTAAAGAAATGCTTCTGAATATTTTATCACTTAAATTTTGAGATGTCTTGAGATGACACCAATTGGACGTTCATTAAAATATATTTTCTATATTTTATGAAAAATGTTTAAAAACTGACGCGCGAGCAGAATTTTCTGTAATGAACCTGAACTTGAGCCTTTATGATATTAGACTTTTATTTATCGTATGAGGCCCTGACTGGACTTTTTAGAATCTATTTTAAGTCTAGTTAAGATCTGAAGTTGATCATAATTTTATGAATTATGTGCTATGCGCTATGAGTGTATTTCTTTATGACGTATGATTTTCGAAGGTTTACTTTAAGATGTGGAAAATGCGATTTACTAAATTACGAGTGATAACATGTTATATGACTTAAGTATGATTTGTTGACTATGTTTGCATGACTTAATGAGATGTTTGACTTTAGTTGACCTATTTGACCGAGTTGACTTTTGGTTTGACTTTGGTTGACTTGCTTGGATTAGTTGACTTTTACATGTTTGTTGAGTCAGTCTGAGCACTAGGACTTTACGTATACTATGGGCTGACTAAGTTTGACCTATTAGTGTATACTTAAGATGATTTACTTATTTAGATTGCGTTGTTCAGTCGAGAGTGTTCGAATACAGTACAGTTTGCTAAGATCTTTAAGAGTGCTTTTGCTAAGGTGAGTCTACAGTCCCTACTACGTTTTTACAGGGATGAGATGCATGATTTTTACAAATGTTTTACATGTTTGGCACAAGTAAATTACTAAGATTATACATATGAGTTCAGATCAAAAATCCCTTAGCTTGATTATATTAGTTACTTTGTAAGCTCGACTTATAGGGACGGTACCGTTAGGTTTGACAAACCTCACCGCAATGTTAAACATGTGCTTATGTAGTTGTTACACGTACACTTGATCGGTGTATCGCCAGTATAGGGTAAAGGAAAGACGTGGGCTCGGCCTACGCAAAGGTTAAAGTTTTATAATCAAGTGCTCATGATAATGTATACTTTTCCTATGATGTTTTCCAAGAAAATCTTGTGGCCTAACTTACGAAATGATTTACTAAACCTGTAGATTCACTCAATGTTTTTCATTGACGTTTTGCATGTTTCATCTCAGGTACATAGAGCTAGTGCTTTCGCTTTATTTGAAGTTATGTGCTATTTGCTGCTAGAACTGGACGACGTCCAGCATGATTTCTATTTTTATTTCAAGAATAAATATTCGTATTTAAATAGTTTTCTCTGATGTTTTGGGTTCATATACTTTAGTCATTGATGTCAAATGTTTCCAGTTACATTTTCTTAAATAAATGACTTGTTTTCATGATTAATGCGAATACTTTTCGGAAATGTCTCATATAGAGGGCGTGACCGCTAAACTGTGGGACCAGGAGTTAATATTCCATTAGTGGATTCTGACAGGGTATTACATTTGGTATCAGAGCCAGGATGGTTACCTAGGACTAGGCTGCATTAGAGAGTTAAACGTTAGGACAACTAGTGCGTCTAGACTGTAACCGTAGACTCGTTAAGTTGCATGAACCCTAATAGATGAAATTGCTATGATTACTTGGTATCTAATATGATATGATTACTAAGTGACTAACTTTGTGTTTTCTTTGAGTGCTAGATGACTTCTTCTAATCCTATCATTCTTACCGACTCCAACACGGAATCCGAGGAAGCCGTGTAAGCGCAAGGAAACACGATACTCGAGTTTGTGGATGATACCGAATCGGAACCCGAGATGGAGACCGAGCACGAGAATGAGCCTAAAGGAAAGGAACCTGCAGAGGATTCCGGAGAAGAATCGGAACCCGAATCCGAATCCGAACCTGATGTACCCGATTCACCCCAAACACGTTCTGTTAAACCCGATTATGTTAACCCATATGGACCGAGAGGCCACCGTAGGATACCGAAAGGACCTGCTCAGCGTAATAACCCATTTTATAAGAGTTTTCGTTATGATAATCAGTCACTTGAGATGTGTCGCCGTTTTCATCCCTATGATGCTTCTACGTCTACTCCTAAGCCTAGTGCCTCCACTGCTGCTACTAATGATAACAACCCAAATGATCTCACCGTGCGAGTTGAAAATTTGGAGAAAATGGTTGAGTACTTGTTGAAGGAACTCCAGAAACGCAAATAGAGATCGCTCAACTAGATTGTTCCATGCAATTAAACATTATTTGATTATTACTGTTTATTATATGATGTTCACACATACATTATTAGTTGTGGCTTTACTTATGTGGTTTTACTTATGACATGAGGAATATGTTACTTTTACTGGTTATGCATGAATTTTGAAACAAGAAGTTTATTTCTTTAAGTGTTGGTTTACTAATGGCAATTTGTGTTAGTGATAATGTTACTAGTGTACATTGTTCTTACTACTGCTACTACTAAACGTTATGTATCGCTATTATATATCACTAGTGCTACTAGAATCGCTACGATTTAATATTAGTTACTATGCATCGTTCCGTTGCTAGTATATTTTATATGTCGATTTCATTGACACTAACCGAATGTGTTATCTTGACCAGAAAGATAATGCCGCCCAAGCCAGTTTCCCAAGCTGATGTTCGTCGGTGGATTTCTGAAGGAATAACCGAAGCTATGGCAGAACTCCGAAACGGAACTAATAGTAACAATGTGAACGCTACAATTCAGTGAAATCAAGATACGACTAATACTCAAAACAATGGACAAGTAGGGTATACATACAAGACTTTCTTGAGTTGTGAACCACACTCGTTTAATGGCACCGAAGGTCCAGTTGGTTTGACTCGTTGGTTTGAGAAGCTTGAGTCAGTTTTCCGTATCAGTGGTTGTAGAGGGGCGGATAAAATGAAGTTTGCGTCTAGTAAGCTATCTGATGGTGCGTTGACATGGTGGAATACCTATGCAAACTCCGTAGGTATGGATCAAGCATTTGAGACCTCATGGGAGGATTTGAAATGACGAATGATCGCAGAGTATTGTCCCTACGCCGAAACTGTTAAGATGGAGCGAGAACTCCAAAACCTGAAGCTAGTGGGTACTGATTTGACTAGTTACAATAAGAGATTCTTTGAACTTGCCCTTATGTGTCCACATATGGTTACTCCCGAACGTCGCAAGATCACTCTTTATGCGAACGGTTTGACCGAGAAGATTCAAAGTGGTGTAACTACTTCGAAGCCGAGAACTATACAAGAAGCTGTTGAGATGGCTAGTGAGTTAATCGATCAGGCCGAACAGTAAGGAAAGACTCTGCCTCAAATGAGACTAAAACTCATGATAACAAGAGGAAATGGAATAATAACAATAACTCAGGGAAGAATTACAATCAGCAGCCCTTTAAGAAACAAGATACTGCTAAGAGTAATGCTGCAATCCCAAATTCTAATTCTGGTTATAAGGGAAAGTTCCCATTGTGTGCTAAGTGTAATAGGCATCATCCGGGGGATTGTTTGAAAAAGTGTGATAAGTGTAAGAGGAATGGACATTTGGCTGCTGAGTGTAAGACTGGTACGAATATGTGTTATGGGTGCGGAAAAGAAGGTCATTTCCGAAAGGATTTCCCAACTGCTAGTAAGACTAATGAACCTGCAAGAGGAAGGGCTTTCAACATTAACTCCAGTGAAGCTCGTGATGATCCTAAGCTAGTCACGGGTACGTTTCTTCTCAATAATCAACATGTTTATGTACTTTTCGACTCCGGAGCTGATAGAAGCTTTGTGTCTAGAGATTTTTTCCATAATCTTAAAAATGCTGTATTGTCATTAGAAAATTTATATTCTATAGAACTAGGAAATGGTAATCTAATGAGCGCGGATAAGGTTTACCGTGATTGTACTTTGACTTTGGCTGGAATGTCATTTAAGATAGATGTGATACCTATTAAGCTAGGAATATATCGTGATTGTACTTTGAATTTGACTTTGACTCTGACTTTTTAATATGTTTAATTAGAAATATATCGAAAAGTTATTAATTTTAGACTCCGATTTTGCGTGATTTCGTTATCGTATGCTCAAGATATGCGTAATCGAAGTTTACGTTAGGGTTTGCATGAAATCCGAATTTTATGAGTTGCATGCTATGTGTTTTAGCTTATTAAAGTTGTACTACTGTATTCCTTGTGAAAAGTTATGCAATTTAGACTAAAGATTTGCGTTAAAAGGTTATGTAATGCTTCCGATATGATTAAACGAAGTTTTGGTTCGTAAAGAATGCTGAATCTGTTTTTAAGTTTACATAAAAATTTCTAGACTGAACTAGGGATTGTTTTAGACTTTGAGCTTCTGGAATATGTTACTTTAGATGTTCCTTGACATGTTTTATTTGTATGCAAACTTTCGAGAACGTGATTTGCCATGAGATAAATGCTCGTCCAAATGATATGTTCGATTGATGGTCAAAAAGTGATGAGTCTGTAATGTTTTGCAAATCTGTACGAATTGGCTAAAGCAATGCTTCTGATTATTTTATCACTTAAATTTTGAGATGTCTAAAGATGACACCCATTGGCCGTTCAATAAAATCTATTTTCTATATTTTATGAAAAATGTTTAAAAACTGACGCGCGAGCAGAATTTTCTGTAATGAACCTGAACTTGAGCCTTTTTGATATTGGACTTTTATTTATCGTATGAGGCCTTGAACAGACTTTTTGGAATCGATTTTAAGTCTAGTTAAGATCTGGAGTTGATCATAATTTTATGAATTATGTGCTATGCGCTATGAGTGTATTTCTTTATGACGTATGATTTTCGAAGGTTTACTTTAAGATGTGGAAAATGCGATTTACTAAATTACGAGCGATAACATGTTATATGACTTAAGTATGATTCGTTGACTATGTTTGCATGAATTACCGAGATGTTTGACTTTAGTTGACCTATTTGACTGAATTGACTTTTGGTTTGACTTTGGCTGACTTGCTTGGATTAGTTGACTTTTACATGTTTGTTGAGTCAGTCTGAGCACTAGGATTTTACGTACACTATGGGCTAACTAAGTTTGACCTATTAGTGTATACTTAAGATGATTTACTTATTTAGGTTGCGTTGTTCAGTCGAGAGTGTTCGACTACAGTACAGTTTGCTAAGATCTTTACGAGTGCTTTTGCTAAGGTGAGTCTACTGTCCCTACTACGTTTTTACAGGGATGAGATGCATGCTTTTTACAAATGTTTTACATGTTTGGCATAAGTAACTTACTAAGATTATACATATGAGTTTAGATCCAAAATCCCTTAGCTTGATTATATTAGTTACTTTGTAAGCTCGACTTATAGGGACGGTACCGTTAGGTTTGACAAACCTCACCGCAACATTAAACAGGTGCTTATATAGTTGTTACACGTACACTTGATCGGTGTATCGCCAGTATAGGGTAAACGAAAGACGTGGGCTTGGCCTACGCAAAGGTTAAAGTTTTATAATCAAGTGCTCATGATAATGTATACTTTTCCTATGATGTTTTCCAAGAAAATCTTGTGGCCTAACTTACGAAATGATTTACTAAACCTGTAGATTCACTCAACGTTTTTCGTTGACATTTTGCATGTTTCATCTCAGGTACATAGAGCTAGTGCTTTCGCTTTATTTGAAGTTATGTGATGTTTGCTGCTAGAACTGGACGGCGTCCAGCATGATTTCTATTTTTATTTCAAGAACAAATATTCGCATTTAAACAGTTTTCTCTGATGTTTTGGGTTCATATACTTTAGTCATTGATGTCAAATGTTTTCAGTTACATTTTCTTAAATAAATGACTTGTTTTCATGATTAATGCGAATACTTTTCGAAAACGTCTCATATAGAGGGCGTGACCGCTAAACTGTGGGACCAGGAGTTAATATTCTGTTAGTAGATTCTGACGGGGGTATTACAGTGTGACTTTTGGTTACCAGAAGTACAATTTCTTGGCCATGTTGTAGGGGCCAATGGAATACAGGTCGATCTAGCAAAGATTGAGTCGGTTAAGAATTGGGAAACTTTAAAGATGCCAACGCAGATCAGGCAATTTTTGGGTCTAGCTGGTTACTACAGGAGATTCATCGAAGGATTCTCTAAGATCCCCTGACCATTAATCGCGTTAACTCATAAGGGCAAGAAGTTTGACTGGTCAGAACCGCAAGAGACTGCATTTCAGTTGTTGAAGGAGAAGTTAACAACTGCACCAGTATTGTCTCTACCCGAGGGAAGTGAAGATTTTGTTGTTTATTGTGATGCCTCACGTCAAGGAATGGGTTGTGTGCTTATGCAACGAAACAAGGTTATTGCTTATGGATTGCGTCAATTAAAGATTTACGAGCAGAACTAAACTACGCACGACCTTGAGTTAGGAGCTGTTGTCTTTGCACTTAAAATGTGAAGACACTACCTGTTTGGAACCAAGTTCACTATCTTCACTGATCATAATAGTTTACAGCACATATTCGATCAGAAATAGCTCAACATGAGATAACGACGTTGGATGGAACTACTTAACGATTATAACTGCGAACTTCAATACCATCCGGGCAAGGCGAATGTTGTGGCGGATGCCTTAAGCAGAAAGGAGCGAGAGAAACCTCTTAGGGTTAAAGCACTTAACATAGTTGTCCGTACAAATCTCACATCACAAATCCGCGAAGCACAACAAGAAGCCATGAAACAAGAAAATGTCGATGTTGAATTTCTCATAGGAATGGATAAGAAATTTGACATCAAAGAGGACGGAACACGGTACTTTGCTAACCGAATTTGGGTACCAAAATTTGGTGGATTGAGAGAACTAGTGTTGGAGGAAGCACACAAGTCGAGATACTCAATTCATCCGGGATCAGATAAAATGTACCAAGATTTGAAGGCGTTTTATTGGTGGCCAAATTTGAAAGCTGACATTGCTACCTATATCGGGAAGTGCTTGACTTGCGCTAAAGTCAAGGCTGAACATCAGAAGCCATCAGGATTATTAACTCAACCAGAGATTCCCCAGTGGAAGTGGGAAGGTATTTCCATGGACTTCATTACGAAACTACCAAGAACGGCGGGAGGTCACGATACTATTTGGGTTATTGTGGATCGTCTCACTAAGTCCGCATACTTCTTACCGATAAGGGAAACTGATAAAATGGAGAAGTTGGCTCAGATCTACATTAAGGAAGTCGTCTCTAGGCATGGAGTTCCTATATGTATTATATCCGACCGCGACAGCAGATTTACTTCCAAGTTTTGGCAATCATTACAGAAAGCAATGGAGACCCGTCTAGATATGAGTACATCATATCACCCCAGACGGATGGTTAGAGCGAACGAACTATTCAGACTTTTGAGGTCATGTTGAGAGCGTGTGTCATTGATTTCGGAAACAGATGGGATAAGTATTTACCACTGGCTGAGTTCTCATACAATAACAGCTACCATGCGAGCATTAAAGCTGCACCTTTCGAAGCGTTGTATGGAAGGACGTATAGATCTCCCGTTTGTTGGAGCGAATTGGGAGATAGTCAGGTCCTGAGATTATTCAGGAGACAACTGAGAAAGTCCTACAGATTCAGGAATGACTGAGAACGGCTCGAAGTCGTCAAAAGAGTTACATCGATGTTAGACGGAAGGACATAGAGTTCCAAGTTGGTGACAAGGTTATGCTTAAGGTATCACCTTGGAAGGGTGTTGTACGATTTGGGAAACGAGGTAAACTGAGTCCTAGATATGTTGGACCGTTTGAGATAACTGAAAGAGTTAGACCGGTAGCTTACAGATTGGAACTGCCACAAGCACTCAGCGGTATTCATGATGTTTTCCATTTATCCAATCTAAAGAAGTGCCTAGCCGATGATAATTTTATTATTCCTTTAGAGGAACTACGTATCGACGACAAACTTTATTTCATTGAGGAACCTGTTGAAATCTTGGGCCGTGAGGTCAAACAGTTGAAGCAAAGCAGAATTTCTATCGTTAAAGTTCGGTGGAACGCGAGAAGAGGACCAGAGTTCACGTGGGAGCGTGAAGACCAGATGAGGCTGAAGTATCCGCAATTGTTTCCCGAGGAAACTACTTCAGCGGACGATCACTAAAATTTCGGGACGAAATTTTCAATAACAGGTGGGTAATGTAACAACCATGATTTTTTCGTTACTTCCGTTAACCTTCCGTTAGTTTATTTAACGGCGATTATTTAACTTTTATGTGTTTATGTGTAATAAATGCATACTTGATTTTCGGAGGGTTACAATAATTAATGTGGGATGATATTAATTCAAATAAATATTTCGGATAATGAAATACGATAAAAACGATACGATTTCGATAATAGCTTTTGAGCAACGAAACGCTCGGGTTATTTTAATAATTAATTTTATTAATTATTAACTTTTTAAAATATTTAATTTATTGAGTTTTTTAATAAATTAAGCGATTGGTTGCGTTTAACGATCGGGTTAGCGTTCCGAGCCTTCGGTACGACTAAACGACACTTAAAACGGACCACGATTTCACGAAATTTCAAAACACGAGCCCGGGAATACCCCATGGGCCATGTTCGGCCGACCACCCCCTCCCCACCCTTATTTTGTTAATTTTTGACTACTTGGAGGACTTATGTGCAATTAGGGAGAACTAGGGTTGATATAAATAGAAGCGTTTAACTTAATTGGAACCAAGAAACAAAAAACGCAACTTTTTCCCTCCTCTGCTCCCTCCCATCATCGACCATCACCATCACCACCACACCTTCATCTTTCAAAATTAGGAAAAGTGTTCTACACGAATCGCGTTCATCTCCTCGTTCTCTATCCGTTGGTATAAACAATTTTGTGATCTAAGGTATATTTACATGAACCCTAATTCTTAAAAAAATCTGATTTTTATGAGAGTTTCATAGTTATGTTGTCAATTGCTCAAGTCTACACGCGTATGTGTTAATCGTTATCGTTAGTTTGATTGTTTGATGCGCTAGGGTTTAAAAACGAATTTGTTTTTACATGATCAGAAAAATTAAGTTTTGAAAATGTTAATTATTATGTTATAATCAGATTCCTTGCGAAAAACTATTGAGTTTAGGCTTTGGATTCGCTTGATTTCGTTTCCGTATGATTAAGTTATGTCAATTTGAATTATCGTTGTGTTTTTGTTGCTTGATCAGAAATCTGGAATTGTTAAACAATGAATTGGAATGTGAAACTTATACCACTTGAATGATAATTTAAAAACACTCAATTTAGACTAGGATATCATGTCGTTTGCTTATGTATAGCCCGAGATATGCTTGAATTAGTGTAAAAGTAGTTTTATACAGCACTTGCATGAAAATAACCTTGTATAATAAAATGTGTTAACTTATGTGATTAAAGCTTTGCATATTTGAAATTTCGACAAAACGTACTTCACTTTTCATGTGGATATCATAGGCTAATTGTATCTAGATCTTCGGATAATCGGGTGCGAATGTGACTAGCTAAATGAGAATCGAATCTGCAAATTGCTCACTGTTTTATACTCTGTGGATTGTGTTTATTGATTAAGCATGTATGCTTCTGGAAAATGAAACTTAACATGATATGTGACTTATTGTTAGTTTATGTCAATCTCTGAAACCTTATGCATTGGACACAATAGAGCCATACTTTATGTGAATTCTGATTTGAGCTGAAAACTAAATGTTCAACTTCCACGAATAAACTGTACAAATTGGCTAAACAAAAGTTTCTGGATTTTTGATATGTGTTACTTTGATTTGTATTTGAACTATGGCCACTGGTCTTGTATCAATTTCATGTTTCTAACTCCGGTTATTTCCAAAATGAAATCAGTGCGCGGTCAAAAACTGACTTCGCAAACCCCAAATGTATCCCTTCTGATTCCTGACTTTTAATTGTTGTATGAGTCCCTGGCCAGACTTTTTGGAATTGATTTTAAGTATATTTATGATCTGAATTTTTTCATGTTTACTTGAATTTTGTACTATGAGATAATGTGCTAATTATGCTACGTGTTCATGAACTTTGCGCATAACGATAAACTGAAATTGTGAAAATGATCATTCATGACCTAAAACGTATTGTTTGACTTAGGTTTGACATGTTGACCAATATTTGACATGAACCTACTGATTTTGACTTTAGTTGACCACATTGACCAAGTTTGACTTTCGGTTTGACTTCGGTTGACTTTGTTTGACTTGCATGATATAGTTGACTTTTACTTTGAAACGCGTCGAGTCGAGCAATAAGACAACGTACACTATGAAACCATACTTATTTAAGATACATATATTGACCAACCTAAATACGTATACTTAGGTTGTATTACTCGGTTATAAACCGTACAAGTTAATTGTCCACTTTTCAATCTGAGCTTTATTCAAAGGTGAGTCTACGGTGAAATGTCCCGTTCTTATTGATTAAAAACGTTCCATATTAATTGATTTCGTTGCGAGGTTTTGACCTCTATATGAGACGTCTTTCAAAGACTGCATTCATTTTAAAACAAACCATAACCTTTATTTCATCAATAAAGGTTTAAAAAGCTTTACGTAGATTATCAAATAATGATAATCTAAAATATCCTGTTTACACACGACCATTACATAATGGTTTACAATACAAATATGTTACAACAAAATAAGTTTCTTGAATGCAGTTTTTACACAATATCATACAAGCATGGACTCCAAATCTCGTCCTTATTTAAGTATGCGATAGCGGAAGCTCTTAATAATCACCTGAGAATAAACATGCTTAAAACGTCAACAAAAATGTTGGTGAGTTATAGGTTTAACCTATATATATCAAATCATAATAATAGACCACAAGATTTCATATTTCAATACACATCCCATACATAGAGATAAAAATCATTCATATGGTGAACACCTGGTAACCGACATTAACAAGATGCATATATAAGAATATCCCCATCATTCCGGGACACCCTTCGGATATGATATAAATTTCGAAGTACTAAAGCATCCGGTACTTTGGATGGGGCTTGTTGGGCCCGATAGATCTATCTTTAGGATTCGCGTCAATTAGGGTGTCTGTTCCCTAATTCTTAGATTACCAGACTTAATAAAAAGGGGCATATTCGATTTCGATAATTCAACCATAGAATGTAGTTTCACATACTTGTGTCTATTTTGTAAATCATTTATAAAACCTGCATGTATTCTCATCCCAAAAATATTAGATTTTAAAAGTGGGACTATAACTCACTTTCACTGATTTTTACTTCGTCGGGAAGTAAGACTTGGCCACTGGTTGATTCACGAACCTATAACAATATATACATATATATCAAAGTATGTTCAAAATATATTTACAACACTTTTAATATATTTTGATGTTTTAAGTTTATTAAGTCAGCTGTCCTCGTTAGTAACCTACAACTAGTTGTCCACAGTTAGATGTATAGAAATAAATCAATAAATATTATCTTGAATCAATCCACGACCCAGTGTATACGTATCTCAGTATTGATCACAACTGAAACTATATATATTTTGGAATCAACCTCAACCCTGTATAGCTAACTCCAACATTCACATATAGAGTGTCTATGGTTGTTCCGAAATATATATAGATGTGTCGACATGATAGGTCGAAATATTGTATACGTGTCTATGGTATCTCAAGATTACATAATATACAATACAAGTTGATTAAGTTATGGTTGGAATAGATTTGTTACCAATTTTCACGTAGCTAAAATGAGAAAAATTATCCAATCTTGTTTTACCCATAACTTCTTCATTTTAAATCCGTTTTGAGTGAATCAAATTGCTATAGTTTCATATTGAACTCTATTTTATGAATCTAAACAGAAAAAGTATAGGTTTATAGTCGGAAAAATAAGTTACAAGTCGTTTTTGTAAAGGTAGTCATTTCAGTCGAAAGAACGACGTCTAGATGACCATTTTAGAAAACATACTTCCACTTTGAGTTTAACCATAATTTTTGGATATAGTTTCATGTTCATAATAAAAATCATTTTCTCAGAATAACAACTTTTAAATCAAAGTTTATCATAGTTTTTAATTAACTAACCCAAAACAGCCCGCGGTGTTACTACGACGACGTAAATCCGGTTTTACGGTGTTTTTCGTGTTTCCAGGTTTTAAATAATTAAGTTAGCATATCATATAGATATATAACAGGTGTGTAGTTAATTTTAAAAGTCAAGTTAGAAGGATTAACTTTTGTTTGCGAACAAGTTTAGAATTAACTAAACTATGTTCTAGTGATTACGAGTTTAAACCTTCGAATAAGATAGTTTTATATATATGAATCGAATGATGTTATGAACATCATTACTACCTCAAGTTTAGTAGGTAAACCTACTGGAAGTGACAAGAAATGATCTAGCTTCAAAGGATCTTGGATGGCTTGAAAATTCTTGAAGTAGGATCATGACACAAAAACAAGTTCAAGTAAGATTTTTACTCGAATTAAGATAGTTTATAGTTATAGAAATTGAATCAAAGTTTGAATATGAATATTACCTTGAATAAGAAAGATAACCTACTGTATATAATAAAGGTTTCTTGATCTTAGATGATTACTTGGAATGGATTAGAAAGCTTGGAAGTAAATTAGTAAACTTGAAGGGATTTTTGAAGTGTTCTTGAAGTGTTCTTCCTATGATGATTATAGCTTGATTCTTGAAGTGATTTTTGATGAAGATGATGATTAACTACTGGAAAAATACGTTCATAATAGTGTGTGTGTGTTGATAGAGAATTAGAAAGAGAATTGGAAGTGAAATGGAGTGAATGATGAGTGGTAATTGGTGAGTGGTGAGTGGAGTTAAAACGAGTTCTAGTTAGTTGACTAGCTCATGGTAGAAGTTAAAATTGATTAGTCATACATGACATAATCAAGAGTGGAATCCCATGCTAGTTCCTATTGGTATATACTCATAGTAAGTACGTTTTGAAGCTATGTATAATACGGGTAAGAATACGACTAGAATTCTTGATGAAAGAAAAGAATGGAAAAGTAACTGTAACCATTTTCGTTAAGTATGAGTGTTTTGATATATGTCTTGAAGTCTTCCAAAAGTATTTTAATACATCTAAATACACTACATGTATATACATTTTAACTGAGTCGTTAAGTCATCGTTAGTCGTTACATGTAAGTGTTGTTTTGAAACCTTTAAGTTAACGATCTCAATTAATGTTGTTAACCCATTGTTTATTATATCTAATGAGATGTTAAATTATTATATTTGAAGGTATTTCGTATGCCCGAGAGACATATTAAATTAACGTGGCCACTATGTTATGATCCAAGTCGGGTCATACCCAATAACAAGCTTACCAACACTTTATATGTATTTATTTTAACGATTGGATCATTGATTAAATACGCGACACTTGAATTTTAAGGAAAAGGTTTCTTAAATAATATTACTTGATATGTTTATATAAGTTATGGAACAACTTATATAACAAGGATTTAATTGTTTATAGGTTAAATAATTAATTAAGTTATGTTACATTTTATAAAATTGGTTTTATAAAATATACATAACAAATAATATACATGTTTATATAATGTGTTTTATAAAAACTGATTTTATAAAATCAATTTTTTTATATAAATGTATATTATAACATGGTAATGTGAGTGGCATGGGAGTTGCAATAAGCATGCATTTGTTTATTAATTACTACCCATGCTTAACCAAGTTCAAGACTTAGGATTCAACACTCACACATGCATTCAAACATATCAAAGAAAAGCAACAATCTCTCTCAATTTTCTGCTGCAGAACCATGGGGTTTGAGGTACAAGGAGAGGTTCTTATTTTGTTCTTTCAAGTTCATTTCAAGTGTAATTAAAATCCTAACCAAAGCTAGGGTGTTGGTGCACAAGTTTGGGGTATAGCTACTTGAGGTTTCATTCTTTTGGAGCTCCATTAATCATCATCTACTTGCTCATCTAAAACAGCCCTCAAACAAGTTTGAGGAGGTATAACTCTTACTTCCTTGTTGTTATATGTAAGCATATGTTCATGACTTGATATTTACATGGAATTCAATTTAAATGGTTAAACATATAAACTTGTTTTCTTAATTATCATGCTTCCGCTTGCTTTAATATTCATAAAATTGGTTTTGTGATTATGCAAACTTTAAGAACATGTTGTTATGTTGAATTCCATCAATGGTATCTAGATCCGAAGTCTATGAAATATGCTTCTTATATATGGTCTTTAAAACCCACCAACTTTGCATTCTATTAACATGCATGAAAGTAGAATGTAAAAATGTTCGGGTTTGGGTGGATATGAGATATAGGCCGAATTTGGGAGGGCTCCAAAAGTGGTTTTGGGTTTGCCATTTGGTTCATATTTGTTGATATATTGATGTTCACAATCATAGCCTTGACCTTGTGTATGGTTGCATGTTTGTTTGGTTGATTATTCATTCATTTGGTTTGTAATAATATTTATTCAATTTGGTTTGTAATATTATTAATTTTGGTTATGTAATTTATTTTATATTTGGTATGTAAAATAGAATAGGTTGTATTTTCATTTTCTAGATAAAAATGTATTAGGATACATATTTTGTAAAATGAAGATACAAGATGATGAAGACTTGAAGAACACAAGGAACATATGGATGCAAGGTTAAGTGGGAGATTTGAAATCTCCTACTTTGTATTTTTACCCCTTAACCCGGTGACATTTGTTTTCGGCTAAACAAATGTCCACCAAAATGGCTAGATTGTGAACATACTTGTTTTGCATGTGTGGTTGTTTGTTTGTTTATTGTATTGTATGTTTGGTTGATACAATTAATCACAAGATAACAACAAGCAAAACGAAAATTTAATTGGTTAAATTAGATGTATTAATAACATGCACGACGACAATTTAATTGGTTAAATTAAAAGCAACTAAAGACCTTAATAAATGGTTATTAAGAACAAGAAAAGGATCACATATATATAAAATGGTTTATATCAAGTAATTGGCAAATTACAAGACTTGAAAATGGATTTCAAATGAACCATACACTAAATGCATGTTGGTGTATGGCATAAATGTTTTCTTAAACTAGAATTAACGAAAACTTAAAATCCCTTAATCAACAAGGTAAACAAGTTTAACGCCATCCTTTTGTGGGACACTTAAACATAGTAGGGAACTCATAATGGGATAAAGGTCACCTAACCGTTATGAGCTAACTAATATGGTTAAGGTAAAATTCTCATGCTTGTGGGATAAAGGTCACCTAACCACTTGTATGTTAATTTTACATGTTTACACAAGTAGGACGACTTGATTTGGGAATCATGAACTTAGGGTCACCGAAGCATGAGGAACAAATAGGCGTTGATGGGATAAATATGCCATGCAAAAGGATTGCATGATCCCATAATTTAGAAGTTGCAAAAGGATTGCAATCGTCATATAAATGACTACCTAGCTAAATCAAATAATGGGATAAAGGTCACCTAACCGAAATTTGATTTACCGTTGGATTCTAATATTTAATAAAACAATTATATATAAAAGGGTATTATTTATTAAATTTAAAATCGATACTTAAATGAACTTTGTTAATTTTGTAGATGGCCGCAAATAACAACAACATGCAAAATGCACCACTTAACCTAAACAACCTATCATTAAGGTCTCTCCTCGAGAAAGACAAACTCAACCATACGAACTTTATGGATTGGTTCCGTAATCTTAGAATTGTCCTCAAACTTGAGGATAAAGCGTATGTGTTGGAGGACCCTATTCCCGACCAACCGGATGAGGAAGATCTAGAGGGCATGGCTTATTATGACAAGTATTGCGCCGATTCGGTGCAAGTCGCTTGCCTAATGCTTGGAACTATGATACCCGAACTCCAAAAGGATTTCAAACACCATAGTGCATATGACATGATTACGCAATTGAAGGAGATGTTCCTTCAACAAGCACGTGTTAAGCGCTTCGAAACGGTTCGAGCGTTACATGCATGTCGTATGGATGACACCCAATCCGTATCCTCTTATGTCCTCAAAATGAAAAGCCTTATTGATCGCGCAAACCGTCTTAATCTCAACATATCTAATGAGCTAGCCACTGATCTTATCCTAAACTCCCTGTCAAAGAGGTTTGACCAATTTGTAATTAATTATAATATGAATGGGATGGATAAGACCATTGGTGAACTTCATGGCATGTTAAGGACGGCCGAAACTAGCATGGGTAAGAGGGCTTCACCCGTGCTAATGATCAATGATGGTGGGTCCAAAGGTAACAACACCTCTAAGCCAAAGGCGGCTAAGAGAAAAGGATCTGCCCATCAAGGCAAGGGAAAGGGGAGGATGGTTACCCCAACCAAAAACAAGAACAAGAAGCAAAAGGTTGCTGGACAAGCAAACCCCAAGGAAGACCAGTGCTTCGGTTGCGGTGAAATGGGTCACTGGAAACGCAATTGCCCGGTCTACCTTAAGGAGTTGAAGGAGAAGAGGGATGCGGGGCAAACCTCAGGTAACATATATATGGTATATATAGAGCTTAGTATTACTTCTTCTAATACATGGGTATTAGACACTGGATGTGGAACTCACATTTGCAATTCTTTGCAGGGGTTCAAAAGAAGTAGCAAGCAAATGGGAACATCAAGTCTCTTTATGGGTAATGGAGCCAAAGTACAAGTGAAGGCTCAAGGAGACTTTGTATTGAAACTTCCAAGTGGTTTGGAACTTATTTTAAACAATGTTTTGTATGCACCGGATTTATGTCGAAACATTATTTCAGTTTCCTGTTTAAAACAATGTGGTTTTTATCTTAATTTTGTTAATGATGATATCCACGTTTATTTAGATAATGTATTCTATTTTAAGGCTTCGCCTTCAAATGGAATTTATGAATTGGTTCATGATGACACATCATCTAGTAGCTCAATATACCATACTAGCACCAAGAAACTCAAAAGGGATTTGAGTGATTCCTACTTATGGCATTGTCGCCTTGGTCACATAAACAAGAACCGAATGCATACACTTCAAAAGAATGGACTTTTGAAATCAAATGAACTAGACTCGTCTGATGTATGTGAGTCTTGTTTACAAGGCAAAATGACTAAATCACCTTTCAAAGGGACCTATGAAAGGGCTAAGGACTTATTGGGATTAATACATTCGGATGTATGTGGACCCTTTAAGCCCATAACTAGGAATGGTGAAAGATACTTCATTACTTTCATTGATGACTTCAGCCGTTTCGGATATGTCTACTTGTTAAAACATAAGGACGAAACTTTTGAAGCATTCAAAGAGTATCAAAATGAAGTACAAAATCAACTCAATAAGACAATCAAGGTACTTCGTACCGATAGAGGAGGTGAATACCTAAGCGATGCTTTCCAAGATCATCTTAGAAGTTGTGGGATTATCTCACAACTCACTCCTCCTGGAACACCCCAACTGAATGGAGTTTCCGAAAGAAGGAACCGAACCCTAATGGATATGGTTCGATCTATGATGGCTAGAAGCTCGTTACCTCTATCATTTTAGGGTTATTGTCTATGCTCCGCGGCTCGTATTTTAAATATGGCCCCAACCAAGAAAGTGGAACGAACACCTAATGAGATGTGGTTTGGAAAACCTCCATCTCTATCATACTTAAAGGTATAGGGATGTGAAGCTTACCCTAAGCGTTACGTCCCTAATAAGTTGAATGCTCGATCCACGAAGTGTATCTTCATAGGATATCCCAAGGATGATATGGGATATTATTTCTATGATCCATCCGAGCAGAATGTATTTGTTGCTCGGAAGGCGGAATTCCTTGAAACTAAGTTCCTAATGGAAGGAAATAGTGAAAGGAAGATAGATCTTGAGGAGGTTCAAGATCAAGTAGATGATACACAATTGGTTGACACTAGCACTCAACATGAAAATGTTGAGAATGATCAAATGGATGATCAAAATACACAAGACGTTCGCAGATCTGGTAGGATTAGTAATCCTCCTGAGAGATATGGGTTTCTCATGGATGGTTGCTATGTGGTTGATTTGGATGAACCAATAAACTACCAAGATGCTTTATCAAGGATTGATAAAGATAAATGGCAGGAAGCCATGAATGCTGAGATGCAATCCATGTATGACAACCAAGTTTGGGAACTTGTTACACAACCTGCTGGCTCAAGGCTAGTTGATTGTAAATGGCTTTTCAAAATGAAAACCGACATACATGGAAACTTGGATACATATAAAGCTAGACTTGTAGCAAAAGGTTTCACTCAAACTCAAGGGGTTGACTATGATGAAACTTTTTCGCCTGTGGCAATGCTAAAGTCTATTAGGATATTACTTGCCATTGCTGCTCATTATGATTATGAAATATGGCAGATGGATGTCAAGACCGCTTTCCTAAACGGACATCTTGAGGAAGATATCTATATGGTTCAGCCTGAGGGTTTTGTTGATCCGAAATATCCTAAAAAGGTATGCAAGTTAAAGAAGTCAATCTACGGATTGAAACAAGCATCTAGAATGTGGAATCATCGTTTTAATGAGGAGGCCAAGAAATTTGGCTTCATTAAAAATGGTGATGAAGCTTGTGTATACAAGAAAGCTAGTGAGAGCACTATCATGTTCCTTGTACTATATGTGGATGATAAATTGTTATTTGGAAATGATATTCCGACAATGCAAGGTGTTAAAACTTGGTTAAGCAAATGCTTCTCCATTAAGGATCTTGGAGAAGCACAATACATTTTGGGGATTGGGATCTACAGGGATAGATCCAAGAAACTGATAGGTTTAAATCAAAGTGCATACATTGAAAAGATCTTGAAAAGGTTCAAGATGGAGAACTCTAAGAAAGGTTTGGTACCTATTCAAAAGGGAACACTTCTCAGTTCATCTCAGTACCCCACCACGAAAGATGAACAGGAGAGAATGAAGAAAGTCCCATATGCTTCTGCCATTGGGTCAATCATGTATGCAATGATATGCACTAGACCGGATGTGTCATGCACTCTAAGCCTGACAAGTAGATACCAGAATAACCCAGGCAACAGTCATTGGATTGCTGTCAAAAGTATATTGAAATACCTTAGGAGAACTAAGGATATGTTTCTAATATATGGGTCTGGTGAGGAGGAACTCGCTGTAAAAGGTTACGTGGACGCGAGTTTCCAAACTGATCGAGATGATTCTCGATCACAATCTGGTTATGTCTTCACGTTAAATGGAGGTGCGGTCTCTTGGAAGGGTTCAAAACAGGATGTTGTTGCTTTATCCACTACAGAGTCGGAGTACATCGCCGCATCATTGGCAGCTCAGGAAGCTGCATGGATGAAGAAATTCATCGACGACTTAGGAGTAGTCCCTTCCATTCAGGACCCTCTTGAGATCTTTTGTGACAACGAGGGTGCGATTGCTCAAATCAAAGAACCTCGTGCTCACCAAAAGACCCGTCACATTGAGCGGAGATTCAACTACATAAGGGATGAAGTTGAAAAGGGAAAGATATGTATTCGCAAAGTTCACACAGATCTTAACATAGCAGATCCACTCACGAAGCTCTTACATGGATCAAAACATGCAGGACATGTTTGTGCTTTAAGGCTTCGATATTCTAGTGATTGGTCATGATCTGTTTAAGT
Source organism: Rutidosis leptorrhynchoides (assembly GCF_046630445.1). Taxonomy (NCBI): domain Eukaryota; kingdom Viridiplantae; phylum Streptophyta; class Magnoliopsida; order Asterales; family Asteraceae; genus Rutidosis; species Rutidosis leptorrhynchoides. Next base: position 249,853,535 of record NC_092336.1, read on the forward strand.
ATTGTAACGGAATGAAATTGTTCAAACTCATTAATATAATTATGGTATTAATTTATTTTGAGTTATGTTCCTATTTTGCATATTTTATCCATGAATAAGTAATTATTCTAAATTTCGTAGTCGATCACGTTTGTAGGAGCAAATGTGAGGTTTAGACTATTATGAACTCGGATTGGTGTACATTCACGGGATGAATGTGGTGCAAGGTTGCAACCAAGGTTCATAGATATTTGTGGGATACAAATATTGGAAGACCCGCCCTCAAGACTTACTAAATGGAGCCTTTGTGGTTGATCACATGTAATCTTGAGTAAAGGCGAATATCATTGTATCCTCTGACCTGAGATACGTATTGGGTTCGGATATTTATCAGGTATTGTGCCTTGATTCTTTCTTTCGCTATTCTAAAATATGGTAGTTCATAAGGAAGAGCTCAGGTATAATGCAAGGTATGTATTTAGGACATATGTAGTCAAGATGGAATTTGTCCCTCTTATTCGTTGAGAGTCAGATGTTTAAGGCCTGATAAAGTTAAATCTAGAAGAGAGTGATCACTCTGTGTCTCTTGGATTTAACATGACATCTAGGACGAAAGGATATAATGAAAAGATTCACCTATTCATATTCGAGATAAGAACTCGAAAGGGATGATGTTATTGAATGGCACAAAGTCATAACACATTGGGGGTGATGGACGGTCGTTAGGTGGTATCCATCACTTGCATTAATTTCTTATGTTTCTCGTGCAAGTGGGAGATTGAAGGTATTTCGTATGCCCGAGAGACATATTAAATTAACGTGGCCACTATGTTATGATCCAAGTCGGGTCATACCCAATAACAAGCTTACCAACACTTTATATGTATTTATTTTAACGATTGGATCATTGATTAAATACGCGACACTTGAATTTTAAGGAAAAGGTTTCTTAAATAATATTACTTGATATGTTTATATAAGTTATGGAACAACTTATATAACAAGGATTTAATTGTTTATAGGTTAAATAATTAATTAAGTTATGTTACATTTTATAAAATTGGTTTTATAAAATATACATAACAAATAATATACATGTTTATATAATGTGTTTTATAAAATTAAGTTTTATAAAAACTGATTTTATAAAATCAGTTTTTTTTATATAAATGTATATTATAACATCGTAATGTGAGTGGCATGGGAGTTGCAATAAGCATGCATTTGTTTATTAATTACTACCCATGCTTAACCAAGTTCAAGACTTAGGATTCAACACTCACACATGCATTCAAACATATCAAAGAAAAGCAACAATCTCTCTCAATTTTCTGCTGCAGAACCGTGGGGTTTGAGGTACAAGGAGAGGTTCTTATTTTGTTCTTTCAAGTTCATTTCAAGTGTAATTAAAATCCTAACCAAAGCTAGGGTGTTGGTGCACAAGTTTGGGGTATAGCTACTTGAGGTTTCATTCTTTTGGAGCTCCATTAATCATCATCTACTTGCTCATCTAAAACAGCCCTCAAACAAGTTTGAGGAGGTATAACTCTTACTTCCTTGTTGTTATATGTAAGCATATGTTCATGACTTGATATTTACATGGAATTCAATTTAAATGGTTAAACATATAAACTTGTTTTCTTAATTATCATGCTTCCGCTTGCTTTAATATTCATAAAATTGGTTTTGTGATTATGCAAACTTTAAGAACATGTTGTTATGTTGAATTCCATCAATATTATCACGATATTATGATATATTAATATATCTTAATATGATATATATACATTTAAATGTCGTTACAACGATAATCGTTACATATATGTCTCGTTTCGAAATCCTTAAGTTAGTAGTCTTGTTTATATGTATATAACTCATTGTTAATATACTTATGGAGATACTTACTTATCATAATCTCATGTTAACCATATGTATATCCATATATATATCGTCATGTCATTTTTACAAGTTTTAACGTTCGTGAATCGCCGGTCAACTTGGGTGGTCAATTGTCTATATGAAACATATTTCAATTAATCAAGTCTTAACAAGTTTGATTGCTTAAAATGTTTGAAACATTTAATCATGTAAATATCAATCTCAATTAATATATATAAACATGGAAAAGTTCGGGTCACTACAGTACCTACCCGTTAAATAAATTTCGTCCCGAAATTTTAAGCTGTTGAAGGTGTTGACGAATCTTCTGGAAATAGATGCGGGTATTTCTTGTTCATCTGATCTTCACGCTCCCAGGTGAACTCGGGTCCTCCACGAGCATTCCATCGAACCTTAACAATTGGTATCTTGTTTTGCTTAAGTCTTTTAACCTCACGATCCATTATTTCGACGGGTTCTTCGATGAATTGGAGTTTTTCGTTGATTTGGATTTCATCTAACGGAATAGTGAGATCCTCTTTAGCAAAACATTTCTTCAAATTCGAGACGTGGAAAGTGTTATGTACAGCCGCGAGTTGTTGAGGTAACTCAAGTCGGTAAGCTACTGGTCCGACACGATCAATAATCTTGAATGGTCCAATATACCTTGGATTTAATTTCCCTCATTTACCAAATCGAACAACGCCTTTCCAAGGTGCAACTTTAAGCATGACCATCTCTCCAATTTCAAATTCTATATCTTTTCTTTTAATGTCAGCGTAGCTCTTTTGTCGACTTTGGGCGGTTTTCAACCGTTGTTGAATTTGGATGATCTTCTCGGTAGTTTCTTGTATAATCTCCGGACCCGTAATCTGTCTATCCCCCACTTCACTCCAACAAATCGGAGACCTGCACTTTCTACCATAAAGTGCTTCAAACGGCGCCATCTCAATGCTTGAATGGTAGCTGTTGTTGTAGGAAAATTCCGCTAATGGTAGATGTCGATCCCAACTGTTTCCGAAATCAATAACACATGCTCGTAGCATGTCTTCAAGCGTTTGTATCGTCCTTTCGCTCTGCCCATCAGTTTGTGGATGATAGGCAGTACTCATGTCTAGACGAGTTCCTAATGCTTGCTGTAATGTCTGCCAGAATCTTGAAATAAATCTACCATCCCTATCAGAAATAATAGAGATTGGTATTCCATGTCTGGAGACGACTTCCTTCAAATACAGTCGTGCTAACTTCTCCATCTTGTCATCTTCTCTTATTGGCAGGAAATGTGCTGATTTGGTGAGACGATCAACTATTACCCAAATAGTATCAAAACCACTTGCAGTCCTTGGCAATTTAGTGATGAAATCTATGGTAATTTTTTCCCATTTCCATTCCGGGATTTCGGGTTGTTGAAGTAGACCTGATGGTTTCTGATGCTCAGCTTTGACCTTAGAACACATCAAACATTCTCCTACGTATTTAGCAACATCGGCTTTCATACCCGGCCACCAAAAATGTTTCTTGAGATCCTTATACATCTTCCCCGTTCCAGGATGTATTGAGTATCTGGTTTTATGAGCTTCTCTAAGTACCATTTCTCTCATATCTCCAAATTTTTGTACCCAAATCCTTTCAGCCCTATACCGGGTTCCGTCTTCCCGAATATTAAGATGCTTCTCCGATCCTTTGGGTATTTCATCCTTTAAATTTCCCTCTTTTAAAACTCCTTGTTGCGCCTCCTTTATTTGAGTAGTAATGTTATTATGAATCATTATATTCATAGATTTTACTCGAATGGGTTCTCTGTCCTTCCTGCTCAAGGCATCGGCTACCACATTTGCCTTCCCCGGGTGGTAACGAATCTCAAAGTCGTAATCATTCAATAATTCAATCCACCTACGCTGCCTCATATTCAGTTGTTTCTGATTAAATATGTGTTGAAGACTTTTGTGGTCGGTATATATAATACTTTTGACCCCATATAAGTAGTGCCTCCAAGTCTTTAATGCAAAAACAACCGCGCCTAATTCCAAATCATGCGTCGTATAATTTTGTTCGTGAATCTTCAATTGTCTAGACGCATAAGCAATCACCTTCGTTCGTTGCATTAATACACAACCGAGACCTTGCTTTGATGCGTCACAATAAATCACAAAATCATCATTCCCTTCAGGCAATGACAATATAGGTGCCGTAGTTAGCTTTTTCTTCAATAACTGAAACGCTCTCTCTTGTTCATCATTCCATTCAAATTTCTTTCCTTTATGCGTTAATGCAGTCAAGGGTTTTGCTATTCTGGAAAAGTCTTGGATGAACCTTCTGTAGTAACCAGCTAGTCCTAAAAACTGGCGTATGTGTTTCGGAGTTTTTGGGGTTTCCCACTTTTCAACAGTTTCTATCTTTGCCGGATCCACCTTAATACCTTCTTTGTTCACTATGTGACCGAGGAATTGAACTTCTTCCAACCAAAATGCACACTTTGAAAACTTAGCGTACAATTCTTCCTTCCTCAATACTTCTAACACCTTTCTCAAATGTTCACCGTGTTCTTGGTCATTCTTTGAGTAAATAAGTATGTCATCAATGAAAACAATGACAAAATTGTCAAGGTATGGTCCACACACTCGGTTCATAAGGTCCATGAACACAGCTGGTGCATTAGTTAAACCAAACGGCATGACCATAAACTCGTAATGACCGTAACGTGTTCTGAAAGCAGTCTTTGGAATATCATCTTCTTTCACCCGCATTTGATGATACCCGGAACGTAAGTCAATCTTTGAATAAACAGACGAGCCTTGTAGTTGATCAAATAAGTCGTCGATTCTCGGTAGTGGGTAGCGGTTCTTGATGGTAAGTTTGTTCAACTCTCGGTAGTCGATACACAACCTGAATGTACCATCTTTCTTCTTGACAAACAAAACAGGAGCTCCCCACGGTGATGTGCTTGGTCGAATGAAACCATGCTCTAAAAGTTCTTGTAATTGGCTTTGCAGTTCTTTCATCTCGCTGGGTGCGAGTCTGTAAGGAGCAAGAGCTATTGGTGCAGCTCCTGGTACAAGATCTATTTGAAATTCAACAGATCGATGTGGGGGTAATCCCGGTAATTCTTTCGGAAATACATCGGGAAATTCTTTTGTGACGAGAACATCATTGATGCTCTTTTCTTCAGTTTGTACTTTCTCGACGTGTGCTAGAACAGCATAGCAACCTTTTCTTATTAGTTTTTGTGCCTTCAAATTACTAATAATATGTAGCTTCGTGTTGCCCTTTTCTCCGTACACTATTAAGGGTTTTCCTTTTTCTCGTATAATGCGAATTGCATTTTTGTAACAAACGATCTCTGCTTTCACTTCTTTCAACCAGTCCATACCGATTATCACATCAAAACTCCCTAACTCTACTGGTATCAAATCAATCTTAAATGTTTCGCTAACCAGTTTAATTTCTCGATTCCGACATATATTATCTGCTGAAATTAATTTACCATTTGCTAATTCGAGTAAAAATTTACTATCCAAAGGCGTCAATGGATAACTTAATTTAGCACAAAAATCTCTACTCATATAGCTTCTATCCGCACCCGAATCAAATAAAACGTAAGCAGATTTATTGTCAATAAGAAACGTACCCGTAACAAGCTCCGGGTCTTCCTGTGCCTCTGCCGCATTAATATTGAAAACTCTTCCGCGGCCTTGTCCATTCGTGTTCTCCTGGTTCGGGCAATTTCTAATAATGTGGCCCGGTTTTCCACATTTATAATAAACTACATTGGCATAACTTGATCCGACACTACTTGCTCCGCCATTACTCGTTCCAACACCATTTGTTCCTTTCGTTCTATTAACCCCTGGTCCGTAGACCTCACACTTTGCCGCGCTATGACCATTTCTTTTACACTTGTTGCAAAATTTGGTGCAGAACCCCGAGTGATACTTTTCACACCTTTGGCATTCTGATTGTTGTTGTTGTTGTTGCGGTTATTATTGTTGTTGGGATGATTGTTGTAGTTGCTGTTGTTGTTGTTGTTGTTGTTGTTGTTGTTGTTGTTGGGCCGTTTGTTGTAGTTGCGATTGATGTTGCGATTGTTGGGATAATTGTTGCGATTATTGTTGTAATTGCTGTTGTTGTTGTATTGGTGATTCTTATCACCGTTTTCCTCCCACTTTCTTTTGACTTGCTTCACATTGGCCTCTTCAGCAGTCTGTTCTTTAATTCTTTCTTCAATCTGGTTCACTAGTTTGTGAGCCATTCTACATGCCTGTTGTATGGAGGCGGGCTTGTGTGAACTTATATCTTCTTGGATTCTTTCCGGTAATCCTTTCACAAACGCGTCGATCTTCTCTTCCTCATCTTCGAATGCTCCCGGACACAATAGGCACAATTCTGTGAATCGTCTTTCGTACGTGGTAATATCAAATCCTTGGGTTCGTAACCCTCTAAGTTCTGTCTTGAGCTTATTGACCTCGGTTCTGGGATGGTACTTCTCGTTCATCAAGTGCTTGAATGCTGACCACGGTAGTGCGTACGCATCATCTTGTCCCACTTGCTCTAGATAGGTATTCCACCATGTTAACGCAGAACCTGTGAAGGTATGCGTAGCGTACTTCACTTTGTCCTCTTCAGTACACTTACTTATGGCAAACACCGATTCGACCTTCTCGGTCCACCGTTTCAATCCGATCGGTCCTTCGGTTCCATCAAATTCCAAAGGTTTGCAGGCAGTGAATTCTTTGTAGGTGCATCCTACACGATTTCCTGTACTGCCAGATCCAAGGTTATTGTTGGTATGTAGCGCAGCCTGTACTGCGGCTATGTTTGAAGCTACAAAAGTACGAAATTCCTCTTCATTCATATTCACGGTGTGTCGAGTAGTCGGTGCCATTTCCTTCAAAATAGTCAAATGGAACAAGTTAATCATACAGAATATTAAGAGTAGTTAATAGTATTTCGTAGCATAATATGAACTCATTTATAAAAGCTTTTTCTTCATATTAGCGTTTTATAAGTTTAAATTCGGGTAGTACCTACCCGTTAAGTTCATACTTAGTAGCTAATATACAATTCAACTACTACAATTCTATATGAAAAACTGATTGTAATAATATTTCGCGTTCAAACTTTTATACAATATTTTACAAACTTACAATACCGCTTATTTTACATAAAGCATGAAATATAGCACACAATAACTTTGATACAAGATAGTTGTGAAGATAATTCTAGCTAGTACACAAGTCATTCAGCAAAGGCAATAAAGACACGTAATTCATACGTCCAGAAACAAGTCATGCATTCTGGTTTTACTAGGACTACTTCCCATCCTTGTTCTTGTGGAACATAACCGTTATGGCCGTTGATAAGACAGCGTGTTGTAACGTCGTCAAAGGGACGAGGGTTACGTAATGACCAACAGTCTCGTAATAACCTAAAAACCTCATTTCTTACCCCAATTACCGACTCCGTCACTTGTGGGAACGTTTTGTTTAATAGTTGTAGCCCGATGTTCTTGTTCTCACTTTGGTGAGAAGCGAACATTACTAACCCGTAAGCATAACATGCTTCTTTATGTTGCATGTTAGCCGCTTTTTCTAAATCACGAAGTCCTATATTCGGATATACTGAGTCAAAATAATTTCTTAACCCGTTGCGTAAAATAGCATTTGGGTTCCCCGCAATATATGCGTCAAAGTAAACACATCGTAACTTATGGATTTCTCAATGTGATATCCCCCATCTTTCGAACGAAAGCCTTTTATAAACCAAGGCATTCTTGGAACGTTCTTTGAATGTCTTACAAACTGATCTCGCCTTAAATAGTTGTGCCGAGGAATTCTGACCGACTCTAGACAAGATTTCATCAATCATGTCTCCGGGTAGGTCTCTTAAAATATTAGGTTGTCTATCCATTTTGTGTTTTTATACTGTAAAATAGACAAGAGTTAGATTCATAAAAAAAATACTTATTAATACAAGCAATTTTTACATATATCATAAAGCATAAGCACACTATATTACATATATTACACCACACGAATACAACTATCTTATTCCGACTCGCTCGTTTCTTCTTGTTCGGTTTTGGTTCGTTTTGCCAAGTTTCTAGGGATATATGATGTTCCCCTAATACGAGCCGTCGTTGTCCACATTGGTTTAGAAAAACCTGGTGGTTTAGAGGTTCCCGGGTCATTGTTACAACTTAAGGACTTCGGGGGTTGACGATACATATAAAGTTCATCGGGGTTGGAATTAGATTTCTCTATTTTTATGCCCTTTCCCTTATTATTTCCTTTTGCCTTTTTAAATTCAGTTGGGGTAATTTCTATAACATCATCGGAATTCTCGTCGGAATCCGATTCATCGGAGAATTGGTAATCCTCCCAATATTTTGCTTCCTTGGCGGAAACACCATTGACCATAATTAACCTTGGTCGGTTGGTTGAGGATTCTCTTTTACTTAACCGTTTTATTATTTCCCCCACCGGTTCTATTTCTTCTTCCGGTTCCGATTCTTCTTCCGGTTCCGATTCTTCTTCCGGTTCTGACTCTTCTTCCGGTTCCTCTTCGGGAACTTGTGAATCAGTCCACGAATCATTCTAATTTACATTTGACTCTTCATTATTATTAGGTGAGTCAATGGGACTTGTTCTAGAGGTAGACATCTATCACATAATATCAAACACGTTAAGAGATTAATATATCACATAATATTCATATGTTAAAAATATATAGTTTCCAACAAAAAATGTTAAGCAATCATTTTTAAAGAAAACACGGTCGAAGTCCAGACTCACTAATGCATCCTAACAAACTCGATAAGACACACTAATGCAAATTTTCTGGTTCTCTAAGACCAACGCTCGGATACCAACTGAAATGTCCCGTTCTTATTGATTAAAAACGTTCCATATTAATTGATTTCGTTGCGAGGTTTTGACCTCTATATGAGACGTTTTTCAAAGACTGCATTCATTTTAAAACAAACCATAACCTTTATTTCATCAATAAAGGTTTAAAAAGCTTTACGTAGATTATCAAATAATGATAATCTAAAATATCCTGTTTACACACGACCATTACATAATGGTTTACAATACAAATATGTTACAACAAAATAAGTTTCTTGAATGCAGTTTTTACACAATATCATACAAGCATGGACTCCAAATCTCGTCCTTATTTAAGTATACGATAACGGAAGCTCTTAATAATCACCTGAGAATAAACATGCTTAAAACGTCAACAAAAATGTTGGTGAGTTATAGGTTTAACCTATATATATCAAATCATAATAATAGACCACAAGATTTCATATTTCAATACACATCCCATACATAGAGATAAAAATCATTCATATGGTGAACACCTGGTAACCGACATTAACAAGATGCATATATAAGAATATCCCCATCATTCCAGGACACCCTTCGGATATGATATAAATTTCGAAGTACTAAAGCATCCGGTACTTTGGATGGGGCTTGTTGGGCCCGATAGATCTATCTTTAGGATTCGCGTCAATTAGGGTGTCTGTTCCCTAATTCTTAGATTACCAGACTTAATAAAAAGGGGCATATTCGATTTCGATAATTCAACCATAGAATGTAGTTTCACGTACTTGTGTCTATTTTGTAAATCATTTATAAAACCTGCATGTATTCTCATCCCAAAAATATTAGATTTTAAAAGTGGGACTATAACTCACTTTCACTGATTTTTACTTCGTCGGGAAGTAAGACTTGGCCACTGGTTGATTCACGAACCTATAACAATATATACATATATATCAAAGTATGTTCAAAATATATTTACAACACTTTTAATATATTTTGATGTTTTAAGTTTATTAAGTCAGCTGTCCTCGTTAGTAACCTACAACTAGTTTTCCACAGTTAGATGTATAGAAATAAATCAATAAATATTATCTTGAATCAATCCACGACCCAGTGTATACGTATCTCAGTATTGATCACAACTCAAACTATATATATTTTGGAATCAACCTCAACCCTGTATAGCTAACTCCAACATTCACATATAGAGTGTCTATGGTTGTTCCGAAATATATATAGATGTGTCGACATGATAGGTCGAAACATTGTATACGTGTCTATGGTATCTCAAGATTACATAATATACAATACAAGTTGATTAAGTTATGGTTGGAATAGATTTGTTACCAATTTTCACGTAGCTAAAATGAGAAAAATTATCCAAGCTTGTTTTACCCATAACTTCTTCATTTTAAATCCGTTTTGAGTGAATCAAATTGCTATAGTTTCATATTGAACTCTATTTTATGAATCAAAACAGAAAAACTATAGGTTTATAGTCGGAAAAATAAGTTACAAGTCATTTTTGTAAAGGTAGTCATTTCAGTCGAAAGAACGACGTCTAGATGACCATTTTAGAAAACATACTTCCACTTTGAGTTTAACCATAATTTTTGGATATAGTTTCATGTTCATAATAAAAATCATTTTCTCAAAATAACAACTTTTAAATCAAGGTTTATCATAGTTTTTAATTAACTAACCCAAAACAGCCCGCGGTGTTACTACGACGGCGTAAATCCGGTTTTACGGTGTTTTTCGTGTTTCCAGGTTTTAAATCATTAAGTTAGCATATCATATAGATATAGAACAGGTGTGTAGTTAATTTTAAAAGTCAAGTTAGAAGGATTAACTTTTGTTTGCGAACAAGTTTAGAATTAACTAAACTATGTTCTAGTGATTACGAGTTTAAACCTTCGAATAAGATAGTTTTATATATATGAATCGAATGATGTTATGAACATCATTACTACCTCAAGTTTAGTAGGTAAACCTACTGGAAGTGACAAGAAATGATCTAGCTTCAAAGGATCTTGGATGGCTTGAAAATTCTTGAAGTAGGATCATGACACAAAAACAAGTTCAAGTAAGATTTTTACTCGAATTAAGATAGTTTATAGTTATAGAAATTGAATCAAAGTTTGAATATGAATATTACCTTGAATAAGAAAGATAACCTACTGTATATAATAAAGGTTTCTTGATCTTAGATGATTACTTGGAATGGATTAGAAAGCTTGGAAGTAAATTAGTAAACTTGAAGGGATTTTTGAAGTGTTCTTGAAGTGTTCTTCCTATGATGATTATAGCTTGATTCTTGAAGTGATTTTTGATGAAGATGATGATTAACTACTGGAAAAATACTTTCATAATAGTGTGTGTGTGTTGAGAGAGAATTAGAAAGAGAATTGGAAGTGAAATGGAGTGAATGATGAGTGGTAATTGGTGAGTGGTGAGTGGAGTTAAAAGGAGTTCTAGTTAGTTGACTAGCTCATGGTAGAAGTTAAAATTGATTAGTCATACATGACATAATCAAGAGTGGAATCCCATGCTAGTTCCTATTGGTATATACTCATAGTAAGTACGTTTTGAAGCTGTGTATAATACGGGTAAGAATACGACTAGAATTCTTGATGAAAGAAAAGAATGGAAAAGTAACTGTAACCATTTTCGTTAAGTATGAGTGTTTTGATATATGTCTTGAAGTCTTCCAAAAGTATTTTAATACATCTAAATACACTACATGTATATACATTTTAACTGAGTCGTTAAGTCATCGTTAGTCATTACATGTAAGTGTTGTTTTGAAACCTTTAAGTTAACGATCTCAATTAATGTTGTTAACCCATTGTTTATTATATCTAATGAGATGTTAAATTATTATATTATCATGATATTATGATATATTAATATATCTTAATATGATATATATACATTTAAATGTCGTTACAACGATAATCGTTACATATATGTCTCGTTTCGAAATCCTTAAGTTAGTAGTCTTGTTTATATGTATATAACTCATTGTTAATATACTTATGGGGATACTTACTTATCATAATCTCATGTTAACCATATGTATATCCATATATATATATCGTCATGTCATTTTTACAAGTTTTAACGTTCGTGAATCGCCGGTCAACTTGGGTGGTCAATTGTCTATATGAAACATATTTCAATTAATCAAGTCTTAACAAGTTTGATTGCTTAACATGTTTGAAATATTTAATCATGTAAATATCAATCTCAATTAATATATATAAACATGGAAAAGTTCGGGTCACTACATACGGTCCCACTTTTTACATATTTTCAGGGATGAGAATACACGCTGTTATACTTACATTTTCAAATGCTTTTGTATTGACATGAGTACTATATATGCATATTAAGTTTGCTCAAAAGGCCTCTAGCTTGAATACTTTTAATACCATCGGTGTAAGCACAATTTAGATGGACGGATCCGTTAGGTTGACAACCTCACCCACTATAAAAACTGTGGTGCATTTACTTTGAACATTAAATACATTTGAACAAGTGTATAACATTTTACGAGGTAAGACGGGTATAGTGGCTTCTATACTCGGGTTATTGCTAGTATTCAGGTGCTCATATTTTGCAAACATTTTACGACTTTGTGTTGTACTTGTAAAATCTCGTGGTCAAGGAAATTAAACTATTTTTCTGATAACTGCTTTTCAGATACTGTTATACTTTTAAACCTGTTGATTCACCAACATTATTTGTTGACCTGTTTTTGCGTGTTTTTATTCTCAGGTCCTTAAGAGGTAGGCTTCCGCTGTGTTTGCTGCATGACTGGCCGTGGAGTCAGCATTTGATTTTAAAGAACATTATTTACTTTCGCATTTAAAACTTTTATACTGTTTAAATACTGTTGGCTTGTAGTTACGATCACAACAGTGTTTCTATTTTGGGATTATTGACTTGTGCTTTTGAAAGTTAATTTTTAATAAAATTAAACGCCATTGCTTTAAATGTCTCATATAGAGGGTGTAACTGTTAACTGTGGGACCTGTATTAACACGCCGTCAGATGGTAATTTGACGGGGTGTTATATATACATATATGTATATATGCAGAAACAAGGTTGATAGAAGTGGTGACTTGTGTTTTGGTTTGGGTCACTTTTCAAGTGGAAACAGGAGATCAGCGAGCAATGTAGCTGTAAGTTTTTGTTTGGGTTCATAGTGATCGTGTACAGTAGCACAAGGAAATGAGCAGCAGGTTTCGTTGGTTTTGATCAGACAAGTAGTAGTGAATTGTTACAAGTGAGGATGATTTAGTGGGGATAGTTGTTCGATGGCAATCGAAAACAATAAGCATACAATCGATGGTTGTGAGTTTGTGATGTTGTTTAAATAGAAGAAGTATTAGATACACTAGTTTTGTTTGATGAAGGAGATGAAGATGGGTTGGTTTTCGAACAGGGAAACACAAGCGGTTAACAAGAATTGAAGGTGGTGTTGATTACATAGAAAAAGAAATCGAACAGCAATAAGTAATAGAAGGGTTTGATGATGGTGGTTATCAAGTTATTGGAGGGTTTTGTTTTCCTTCCTCTCAAAACTACAAATACAGTGAATAATATTTTGAGGCATGCTCTCTCTATCCATATATATTACAACCGTATAAATAAAGCAAAAAGATAGAAGGCTACTGTAGGATCTTTGAAATATATGGATGTTGACTGTGATATATTGATTTGGCACAAAAGTTTTTATAAGACAAAATGAGTACTGGTTTCTTTTATTGATTGGTATGCAAGTGTGCATATTATATATATCTACAATCTATAATAATAATAATAATACTATTATATTAAACAATCACAAAGTTAAATAAACGTGTTGAAGAATTGATGATTAAAGTAAAAACATAAACAAGTAGTAGGTGAAAAGAATGAAAAGTGAGTTTGTTTGTGTTTTAGCATGAGATACAACGTACCGGTTCAATGCATGTATGAGTATATATCTATAATTAAAGATGATAGGTGTGGGGTTATGTAATTCTAAATTAAAAGGAAAAACAATAAGATGATGATATGTGATATGTCGTATATATATATGTATATATATATATATATATATATATATATATATATATATATATATATATATAAATATATAAACTATTGTTTGTGAATCGTCGGGAATAGTCCAGGGTAGTTGAATATATGAACATAGTTCCAAAATTTTCGAGACTCAACATTACAGACTTTGCTCATCGTGTCTGAAACATTCAAAGATTAAGTTTAAATTTGGTCAGAAATTTCCGGGTCGTCACAGTACCTACCCGTTAAAGAAATTTCGTCCCCGAAATTTGATAGAGATCATCATGGATGACATTAAGAATGTTTTCATGACGAATATGAGTTGAAAATACAGGGTTTTATCACTGTCGAGTAATATGGATAAAACAATTCGGTTACGCGAAGAGTATGAGTGAAGTTATCACAAAAATGTGAGAATGAGTAAATGAAGATTTGTCATATTTTCTGATGTAGATAGGATTGATTTCCAGAGTTCAAGGGATTTGGAGAAAATCTTTGTAATAAGATTTGGTTCTTCGGTAATTAAGGAAATTAGAATCATCTTTGATTAAATGCGATAATCTGTCTCTATTTCTCTGTCTGATATTTTACTATAAATCCACCCTCTTCATTTCCTTTATATTTTGGAGTTCCATCCTTTTGTTTTCTCTTCCCGACTTTAAGTCAAACGAATAATGGTCCAGAATTCGTAGATATGGAATTTCAAATGAATAATGACTAATTTTCTAAGAGAGAAATTGTAATAGCACGATATTAGTTGGTTATATTACCAGAATTCAAGAGAAAAGGTAGAACTATCAAGAAAATATATTCTTGATATGTTTATAGATTGGATAGAATGTAAGAGTAGAGTAACATGGCACATGATGACGTTATGGTTTGTGAATCATCACATTCCATTAGAAACTCAGCATGACTTACTGTAATATAATTATGTTGATCAAGTGTCATTATATTATACTAACTCATGCTTCAGTTCCCAACACTACTTCAAAAACATTCATATTTTAAATTTGAAGTTTTCAGAATTTAGAAACTAAAATAGTTTCTTTTCTGATGTAACACTGATATTGCGAAGAGATAAACGATTTCAGATAAGAATAGTTATGAAAATATCTTCGGAAATATCGAGAATATTGTAGTGACCTGAACTTTTCCATGTTTATATATATATTAAATGAAATTGTTATTTACATGATTAAGTGTTTCCAACATGTTAAGTAATCAAACTTGTTAAGACTTGATTAATTAAAATAGGTTTCATATAGACAATTGACCACCCAAGTTGACTGGTGATTCACGAACGTTAAAACTTGTAAAAACTATATGATGACATATATATGGATATATATATAGTTAACATGATATTATGATAAGTAAACATATCATTAAGTATATTAACAATGAACTACATATGTAAAAACAAGACTACTAACTTAATGATTTTGAAACGAGACATATATGTAACGATTATCGTTGTAACAACATTTAATGTATATATATCATATTAAGAGATATTCATACATCATAATATCATGATAATATAATAATTTAAAATCTCATTTGATATTATAAACATTGGGTTAACAACACTTAACAAGATCGTTAACCTAAAGGTTTCAAAACAACACTTACATGTAACGACTAACGATGACTTAACGACTCAGTTAAAATGTATATACATGTAGTGTTTTAATATGTATTCATACAATTTTGAAATACTTCAAGACACTTATCAAAATACTTCTACTTAACAAAAATGCTTACAATTACATCCTCGTTCAGTTTCATCAACAATTCTACTCGTATGCACCCGTATTTGTACTCGTACAATACACAGCTTTTAGATGTATGTACTATTGGTATATACACTCCAATGATCAACTCTTAGCAGCCCATGTGAGTCACCTAACACATGTGGGAACCATCATTTGGAAACTAGCATGAAATATCTCATAAAATTACAAAAATATGAGTAATCATTCATGACTTATTTACATGAAAACAAAATTACATATCCTTTATATCTAATCCATACACCAACGACTAAAAACACCTACAAACACTTTCATTCTTCAATTTTCTTCATCTAATTGATCTCTCTCAAGTTCTATTTTCAAGTTCTAAGTATTCTTCATAAATTCCAAAAGTTCTAGTTTCATAAAATCAAGAATACTTCTAAGATTGCAAGTTTACTTCCATGTTTTCTAAATCCATTCCAAGTAATCATCCAAGATCAAGAAACCTTTGTTACTTACAGCAGGTTATCTTTCTAATACAAGGTAATAATCATATTCAAACTTTAATTCAATTTCTATAACTATAACAATCTTATTTCGAGTGGAAATCTTACTTGAAATTGTTTTCGTGTCATGATTCTGCTTCAAGAACTTTCAAGCCATCCAAGGATCCTTTGAAGCTAGATCCATTTTTCTCATTTCCAGTAGGTTTATCCAAGGAACTTGAGGTAGTGATGATGTTCATAACATCATTCGATTCATACATATAAAGCTATCTTATTCGAAGGTTTAAACTTGTAATCACTAGAACATAGTTTAGTTAATTCTAAACTTGTTCGCAAATAAAAGTTAATCCTTCTAACTTGACTTTTAAAATCAACTAAACACATTTTCTATATCTATATGATATACTAACTTAATGATTTAAAACCTGGAAACACGAAAAACACCGTAAAACAGAATTTACGCCGTCGTAGTAACACCGCGGGCTGTTTTGGGTTAGTTAATTAAAAACTATGATAAACTTTGATTTAAAAGTTGTTATTCTGGGAAAATGATTTTTATTATGAACATGAAACTATATCCAAAAATTATGGTTAAACTCAAAGTGGATGTATGTTTTCTAAAATGGTCATCTAGACGTCGTTCTTTCGACTGAAATGACTACCTTTACAAAAATGACTTGTAACTTATTTTTACCGACTATAAACCTATAATTTTTCTGTTTAGATTCATAAAATAGAGTTCAATATAAAACCATAGCAATTTGATTCACTCAAAACGGATTTAAAATGAAGAAGTTATGGGTAAAACAAGATTGGATAATTTTTCTCATTTTAGCTACGTGAAAATTGGTAACAAATCTATTCCAACCATAACTTAATCAACTTGTATTGTATATTATGTAATCTTGAGATACCATAGACACGTATACAATGTTTCAACCTATCATGTCGACACATCTATATATATTTCGGAACAACCATAGACACTTTATATGTGAATGTTGGAGTTAGCTATACAGGGTTGAGGTTGATTCCAAAATATATATAGTTTGAGTTGTGATCAATACTGAGATACGTATACACTGGGTCGTGGATTGATTCAAGATAATATTTATCGATTTATTTCTGTACATCTAACTTTGGACAACTAGTTGTAGGTTACTAACGAGGACAGCTGACTTAATAAACTTAAAACATCAAAATGTATTAAAAGTGTTGTAAATATATTTTGAACATACTTTGATATATATGTATATATTGTTATAGGTTCGTGAATCAACCAGTGGCTAAGTCTTACTTCCCGACGAAGTAAAAATCTGTGAAAGTGAGTTATAGTCCCACTTTTAAAATCTAATATTTTTGGGATGAGAATACATGCAGGTTTTATAAATGATTTACAAAATAGACACAAGTACGTGAAACTACATTCTATGGTTGAATTATCGAAATCGAATATGCCCCTTTTTATTAAGTCTGGTAATCTAAGAATTAGGGAACAGACACCCTAATTGATGCGAATCCTAAAGATAGATCTATTGGGCCTAACAAACCCCATCCAAAGTACCGGATGCTTTAGTACTTCGAAATTTATATCATATCCGAAGGGTGTCCCGGAATGATGGGGATATTCTTATATATGCATCTTGCTAATGTCGGTTACCAGGTGTTCATCATATGAATGATTTTTATCTCTATGTATGGGATGTGTATTAAAATATGAAATCTTGTGGTCTATTGTTACGATTTGATATATATAGGTTAAACCTATAACTCACCAACATTTTTGTTGACGTTTAAAGCATGTTTATTCTCAGGTGAATACTAAGAGCTTCCGCTGTTGCATACTAAAATAAGGACAAGATTTGGAGTCCATGTTTGTATGATATTGTGTAAAAACTGCATTCAAGAAACTAATTTCGATGTAACATATTTGTATTGTAAACCATTATGTAATGGTCGTGTGTAAACAGGATATTTTAGATTATCATTATTTAATAATCTACGTAAAGCTTTTTAAACCTTTATTTATGAAATAAAGGTTATGGTTTGTTTTAAAAATGAATGCAGTCTTTGAAAAACGTCTCATATAGAGGTCAAAACCTCGCAACGAAATCAATTAATATGGAACATTTTTAATCAATAAGAACGGGACATTTCAAATATTTATAATGAAAGATACGATGATATCTTAGAATTTCTAATATCGATGGATGATGATGAAGATTTGTCCGTAAAAGTATAGAGTCAGGAGCAAGTTATTCATTAATGATTTTAGCAGATACTGAATTATTTGGATTCTTTGAAGGCAGGTTTAGTCTTTGATTTGTCCACAGTCTCATTCATAGTTTGCTCAATCCGTTTTCCGATTCCAAACCTTCTCTTTTTCTGAGCTTTTCCAACACATTATTCTTTTATCATCAAACCTTCGACTGTTAAGGTTGTCTACAATTTCTGCTGCTTCATTCAGCTTTCTCAAAATTCAGAGTATTGATTCGTAGACTGGGTGCTTTTCAGAGTATCAGAATGGAAGGTCATAATTCTAAGAGATAAAGGTTATATGTATACATATAACTGTTGATGCAGAAACGCTGCGAGATTCAAAATACTGATTAATAACTCTCTGTAACTGGTATGGCAATTCTTGTTACAAGATGCAGATGAGTATACGATAGGGTTTCGATAAAAATAATGATTTTTCAGAGACTCAAAGATCAATGAAAAACCTGGTAAGTTTACTGCTAATGTGGTGGAATATAAAAGGTTCCCCGGTAACGTTGGCGAAAGGGCAACGTATATATTGAGGTTATAATAATACTTATTCAAATGAAAGGTCGATGTTGACTTGCTGAAGCTGTGACAAAATTGGCTACTTTAGAAAAGGATTGTAAAGTGATTTTCGGTAATAACAATGCCAAAGAAGCTAGCACAGATATGTGTTAAACGTTTACTCAGGTTCCGAGTGTTTTCAGGTGCATAACTATATGCATCAATCTTTTCTGTCGTAGATGAAGTGTGGTTGGTTCATCCTCTCGATTGAGGTGTTTTCCAAAAATCATAAAAGGTTTAAACGCAGATGGTAATCGTCAAGATACAAATGTGGTTTAAGATGAAATCAAGTGGCAAACTTGAAGAAATTTTTAGTTTCATATGTTATAATCAATATTTTAATTCATTTTAATTGTCCAATGTTGGTAGTCCACAGTTAGCAGTCCACAGTTAGAAAATAAATAATTCATATATATAGTTTAATATATAATATTCGAATTAATTAATACGTATCGTGACCCATTGTATACATGCCTCAGACTTGATCACAACTCAAAGTATATATATAATTTTAGAATCAACCTCAACCCTGTAGAGCTAACTCGATCATTACCGCATATAGAGTGTCTATGGTTATTCTAAATAATATATATAGATGACGTTGATATGATATGTCAAAACATTGTATATGTGTCCCGATAAAGTGCGTAAAATAAATAACAGAAATTAAATGACGATAAATAAAATTGCAAGAATTAAAATTGCGAGAATTAAATTGCGATAATTAAATTGCGATAATTAAAATGTAACAGGGAATTAGGAACAGTTAGCTAGGAATAGTAGCGTGGATTCTTAACAGAATTTCTCATAGTTAATTTGTTTGTTTCTAAAAATTTTTACTTTGTCCAATGTTTTCTTCATTATGCCACTTGTTGGATTCTGATAAGTCAAAATCCAAATATGAAATTGAATAAAAATGGTTATTCTGTAGTGAATGGATACGTATATCAGTGGATGTGAGTAAGATAGTAAATGACTGTTGAATCAGATTCGAAAAATGTACAATGTAACTTATTAATGTTAAATCTAAATATTCCTCGGGTATTACCTACCCGTTAAAATATTTTCACCTTAACAGTTTGTACAAAGAATTTCTAATTACAATTCTTATGAGAATATATATACATATATATTTTCTTTAGATATAATCATATATTTAATGAGTCAACATGATATTAAACTCATTTGATTTACCGTTAGAACGAGAATATATAATCTCTAAAACATTAGAGATTACGTAATCGTCATGTCGAACGAAGATAAGTGATATAGAACGCCATGTAGAACGATGATTATGCTCGAGGTACTGATTGTGAGGTTGAGGTTTGTGATGTTGATACCTGGGTTGTTGGTGGTACTGGTATTGATGTTGGTGGTACTGTTGGTGCCGGTGATGTTGCTGAAGCTGGTATGTTTTGCACCATATTCTCTAAAATCATTACTTAGGCGTGAAGCTCGTTGACTTCTTTGATTACTCCGGGATGATTGTCAGTGGAAACGAGCGGATGTATAAGGTTCAGATTTTGAGATAGTATATAATCATGACGGGATACTCTGAAAATAAGAGAGAAAATGGTATAACGGACAGGTTCGCCGGTAAGTGCTTCAGGTTCATTGCCAAGAGGGCAATGTGGTGGATGGAAGGGATCACCTTCTTCTTGTCTCCAATGATTAAGTAGGCTACGAACCCATCCCCAATTCATCCAGAATAGATGATGGCTGATTGGTTGGTCCATTCCGGTCACACTGCTTTCGGAGCTTGAGTGGGACTCCATGTCGGAATCCGAGAGACTTGAACTAGTTGAGGGATTCATCTCGTACGATCAGATAAAGGATTATCGATAACAAATAGATTATAGGATGTAGATTAGTACCCTGCAATACATAATTTACATATGCATATAATACTAAAATCCCATAAGTTACGGAGGAATCTACGGAAGTTGTCAGGTAAAGGTAACACTAACAGATACGCTAAGATATGAATTTATCTATACACTGTCTATGCAATAGAGGCATCTAAGCAACTATCAGTTAGACACACTAATGCAAGACCTGGTTCGCTAAGACCACCGCTCTGATACCAACTGAAAGGACCCGTTCATATCGATTATAAATGATTCTCAATAGTTGATGACATCGCGAGGTACTTGACCTCTATATGATACATTTTACAAACATTGCATTCGTTTTTAAAAGACAAACTTTCATTACATCGAAAGTTGACGGCATGCATACCATTTCATAATATATCCAACTATAATTGACTTAATAATAATCTTGATGAACTCAACGACTCGAATACGTCTTTTGAAATATGTCATGAATGACTCCAAGTAATATCTCTAAAATGAGCAAATGCACAGTGGAAGATTTCTTTCATACCTGAGAATAAGCATGCTTTCAAGTGTCAACCAAAAGGTTGGTGAGTTCATAGGTTTATCATAAAACAATAAAATTCATCATTTTGATAGACCACAAGATTTAAATACAGCACACCTTCTCGTGTACAAAACCATTTTTCATAATGCTTGGTAGAGTAGGTTTGATGTTATGCGAGGTGTATATAAAATAGCTTATATTTTTATAGGAAAAACTATTAAATACGATACAATTTTACACAAGATATTTATTTATTTATAGAATGGTTATACTTAAACCTTGCTACAACACTTATAGGCAGTGTACCTAATCGTACAGTAGTGTAGTTTTTAGTAAGTCCGGTTCGTTCCACAGGGAAAAATCTTTAAACAAAGCTTAACGCTATATTAGTTTTATTTTATAAAAATAAAAATATATATAAGTAATATTATTATTATAAAGGGGGGTTTTTACCGTTTAATGACCGGTTTGTCGATTTTAAAACTTTAGTCGCAGTTAAAACCTAATGTAAAAAAATAAAAATAATTATAACTTAATTTAAAGCGTAAAGTAAATAACAATAATGAAATTGCGATAAATAAAAGTGCGATGAAATAAAATACAATAATTAAAAAGTACGATAATTAAAAGTGCAATTAAATACAATAACAATAAATTAAAGTGCAATAATTAGAAGTGCAATTAAATATAAAATAAAGGAAATTAAATATGAAATAAAAGAATTATGCTTATTTAAACTTCCGTAATCATGATGTTTGACGTGTTGATTTTAGTTTTATGCCCATGGGTTAATTGTCCTTTGTCCTGGATTATTTAATATGTCCATCTGGTTTTTGTCCATAACAGTCCATCAGTCATAAATATAAAGTGCGAGTATCCTCGTCAAATTATCCTATTACCCGAAGTTAAATATTCCAACTAATTGGGGACTTAAACTGTAACAAGATTTTAATACTTTGTTTAATAATTACACCAGGTTATCGACTGCGTGTAACCCAAGGTTTTAATACTTTGTTATCAATTATGCCAAGTGTCCTTGTACATAATTTCACCCCTGTTTTAATAATTCTAGTGACTATTAATCCATTCCCGTGTCCGGTTAAATGAACAATTATTCGTACATATAAATACCCCGCCCATCGTGTCCGATCGAGTGTATATGGTTATTTATAGGGACGTCCAATTGTAAATCTTTATATTAAAATTAACAAATTATCATTTAGTTAAACAAATATAAAGCCCATTAATAGCCCATAGTCTAATTTCCACAAGTGTCGTTCTTTTGTCCAAACCCCAATTATAGTACAAAGCCCAATTACCCAATTTTAATATTTTTAGCCCAACATCATGATTACTTCGGATTAAATAAGCATAATAATAACTTAGCTACGAGACATTAAATTAAAAAGGTTGAACATAACTTACAATGATTAAAAATAGCGTAGCGTTACACGGACAGAATTTCGACTTACACCCTTACAACATTCGCTAACTTAGCCTTATTATTAGAATTAAAATTAAAATTAAAATTAAAATTAAAATTATAATATATATATATATATGTTTACGAGATAGAGAGAAAGATATCTGATATATGGTACACCAGAGCTCGTGTTTTATAGGCCTTGTGAGCTGGAAAAGAGCCTCATGCGATCGCATGAACTTTGCCCTTCAAAGCCATGCGATCGCATGGCCAGCTGGGGAGAGCCACATTTGGTTGTTTTCTTCTGCCGACGGTTTTTAAATATAATATAATATATATATTAATTTTCAGAATTAATTATATATTATATTATATTCATGTGCATAGTTGACTTGTAATTTTTAGTCCATTGCGTCGAGCGTTGAGAGTTGACTCTGGTCCCGGTTCCGGATTTTCGAACGTCCTTGCGAATAATTTAATATCTTGTACTTTGCGTTTTGAATCTTGTACTCTTGTAATTTTGAGACGTTTCTTATCAATAATTGGAACCTCTTTGATTGTATTTTGTATTTTGAGCTTTTTGGTCGTTTGCGTCTTCAATTTGTCGAATCTGTCTTTTGTCTTCACCTTTTATTATTTAAACGAATATCACTTGTAAATAGAACAGTTGCAACTAAAAGCTTGTCTTTCTTGAGGGATAATGCTATGAAATATATGTTTGTTTTTAGCATTATCAAATATTCTCACACTTGAGCGTTGCTTGTCCTCAAGCAATATCGTCTTGAAATACTAGAATCACTTCTTTATTCTTCACACTTTGTACATCAGTGATTTCTTTACGGCGGTATAAACAATGGTAGTAACGATGTGGTTTACAGTCCCATATGACTATAAAAATTTAGATCCTTTAAGAAATTGGATCTTTATGAAAACATTTGATCTTTTTGAAAATTCAATCTAGCTTTTACCCTAGATAAGTTTTCCGGAATAACCCTTCACCGGTGTTTGCAAATTCTTTTTGTGGGTTTGATGGGTTTCATATTTGAAAATTTTAGCTCAAAACTTACGGTTTTGTGTCACCCACTTGCTATCCTTGTATTGGGAAAGCAACACGTCCAGTATACTTGCTCCGAATATTACCTTTCGGTAAACTACCGTCTGGTTGTAAAGGAAAGCGTTGAACAAGCAACTGTTAAGGCAATGTCCGCTGACATGCTTTTAATTATGGTCTATAACGTGTCAGACGCAATTACTACCCTTGGTAGGAGCAATAGTAAAGCTCACCCTTATAATTTTTCGGTCTGGCACAAGGTCCTATCTTTGACCATGCTATGCAACCACCGTTCTTACGGTTGACACCCAATTTGGTTCAAGTGACCTAATGAATTCCAGGTGAATTCCTAGGATTTTACGTTCAATGGTAATGAACGCATTGAAAAATGGGTTTTCAGAAAATAAATCGGTTTTAATTTTGATCAAAATATTTTCTCGTTCAAGCTCGAGTTTAGATATCATCGAATTCCATGAGTTTGTAATTCTCAATCTTTAAAGTCAATCTCAAGGATTGAGTAATATCAGGCTTAAAAGCTGATTTTTAATCTTTAAGGAGATTATCCTTTCTGGGGGTCTGATTCATTAGTCTTATCAAGCTAATTTGCACGACGCCCTCCCCATTTTACGAGACAGATCCTCTCATGGTTAGGATAAGTCTGACCACATGGCGACCCTGTTTGATGCTGAGGTCCGTGGATTTTCTGCTAATTTTAGAGATGAGTTTTCTAGATTTTTCGTCAACCTACAGCTGGTCTGGACGACAACTTCATGACCTAAATCAAGAAGCGCGTTTCTTTTACGGAAGACTTTACTTTCTTTTAATGATGGAATTGATTCATCGTGTAGATCCATCTTTCTTTCAAATATATTACAGTAAATCGGGTAAAACTGTTTAGTTTAGTCCAAAGCAAATATCTCTTTAATTATTTGTTACAGAAATATGTGACATATGTTTAAGATAACTTGGTAATTTTTCCCACACTTGGCTTTTATTTTCCTTTTTATTGTCCTCTATTCCATTTTAAATGAATTTTAACATTTTGGTTTGTTTCTCAATTTATGTCCTTTCCGAGGTAACAATAATTTCGGTGTTAACACCTAGTTTTATCGTTCATAAATATGTATAAACATGATTTTGAGTTCATTTAATTGAAAATTTTGAAAAATTTTACTAGAATTGGGTAGTCAGTATATAAGACTAGGGCTGTTCTTTATTATCAGAGAGCACTAGATTCTAATACAACTACTATGTTACTAGTATTTTTAATGGTAACCAAGTGTTTAAAGTAAAAAATTTAAAAATCCGAAAGAATTTAACCCCTTCCCACACTTAAGATCTTGCAATGCCCTCATTTGCAAGAAATCAGTAACAATTTAAATTATTGAAGGTGATTAGCGTAGAAAAATGATAAAATTTTACCAAAGTTTCCAAACATATTGGCGTTTGTTTGCTGAATGATAAATGGTGCATATCATTTGTTCATTCCGTCTTGTTGTTACATCACATTTGTTTTTCGTTTTGTCATCAAAACTAGCTTTTGCTGAACTTAATGCCAGTCTTTGAAAATGCGATGTTTTACCCTATTTTGTACAATCGACAATATACATAGATACAAATATAAACATGCATGGCAATTTGAAATGGGACTTAATATCCTACTTTCAAATCCTAAATGTAAAATA
This sequence comes from Rutidosis leptorrhynchoides, assembly GCF_046630445.1. Lineage (NCBI taxonomy): Eukaryota > Viridiplantae > Streptophyta > Magnoliopsida > Asterales > Asteraceae > Rutidosis > Rutidosis leptorrhynchoides. The sequence goes on from NC_092336.1 coordinate 249,878,908, forward strand.
TTAGTACACAATAATAATAAAAATGATAAAAATTACACAAATATATCTAATAACATAAGTTTAAACATGAATAATTAAAAAGATAAAAACATAAAAATCATAAAAATAACCAAATGGAACTAAATCAGTCTGGATATGGGTTCCAGTTCATCTCGTCAGGTGGGTTCCATTGTTGGTTATAGGTGTTCTGATAGGCTTGGTTATAGTCATACCGGTTAAAGGGTGGTCGGATCTCGGGGCTGTGTGGCAGAAAATAAGCAGGTCGAGTAGGTACATAGTTATTTGGTACCTGATATGATAGCTGGCTCATGATTTGGTGCTGATGAACTAACCAGCTATCGTGTTGGCGTCGCCTATAATCCTCGTATACTCGCTCGGAGTTCCACTGCTCATACATACTATGTCTGGCCGCGTTCGTCATTGATTCCTCATCTATGCGAACGTGGACGTCAAGAATAGCATCTCGAAAGACATCCCTAATGTCTTCCGCTTCCTCCATTTCCTCGTCTGAGCCCCTTTCTACCTGTGGACGAGGTCCCTCATAGGGTACTGCCTGGTTATGTCTACTTTTCAATACCTTAGCACCCACATAAACTTTCAATCCTAAGGGCTCAACCTGTTCTCTACAAAGCTGTAATAGACTCCCTTGGTTCCTATCAACACCTAAATACTCTCCAATGAGAGTAACAAAAATACCTCCTCCTATTATACTCCCGTCCTGCATTCCCTCTACCATTTTAGACAAATAAAAAGCAACACAGTAAGGGATATTGACAAAGCTTCTAGTATCTCGAATACACTTTAGGTAGAATAAATCATGTAAGGTAATTTTTTCTTTATTGTGACCTCTCTGTGTAATCGAGTTAGCCAAAAATCTATGAATAATACGAAGCTCGGCTCTGTCAATATGTGTATAGGAGTGTCCTCCTGCTCGTGTAAAAACATCAAAATGTGACATACGCCTCCAAATGACGTCAGCGTCAAAGTTGCTATCTACCCTTTCACCATAATGAATCAAGTTTGTACAATCGGGTAGTAGCAACTCACCAGGAGTATATATCTGTAAAGCCCTGGCCATGTCCAGCATGGACATTCTGTACATCCTACCGCCAAGGATAAACCTAAGAAATCTTCTATCATCTATTCTAACTATATTTGTATCAAGTGATACAGTACTCATCAACTCAACACACCATTCCTTATATACAGGTCTACGAATGGTGAAAAGGCGTTCCCAATCTGTAAAAGAAGAACTGCCATACCTTTGAACTAAAAGCTGTCTAACACGGTCAGCTAGATGGACCGTTTCTAAAGGAACCCAATCGATTACCCTTGGCACCTCTACATTTTTTGTTACCAATTTGAATTTGTTCCTTTGATATGTCTCGTAATCTCTCCATCTCCTATCAAATCTCAGATTAGGATGCAGAGTGTGCTCAGGAATCGTTGGGAATTCTACTGGCGGCCTCATTGGGAATACTATGAATTCATCAACAAACTGTACCGGATCATAATAAGGTATGTGCTGATCAGGCTGTTGTTGTGGTTCTTGTTCGTGTTGCATTTCTGGTTCTGGTTCTGGTGCTGGTGCTGGTGCTGGTGCTGGTCGTCTAGATGATGATGCTCCTGAACCTCCCGTATCGGCTTTCTATGAAATATATTTCTTAGTGATATGCTCTAGCCCACTCATAAGATAGTCGGACTAATTGATTTTCCATGGCTACATAGGCGTAACCTCGAGCATTTAATGTTTTTTCTTCTAAACATATGAACGGTCTGTCTCTGCATAAAGTAACTAATTCGGTATTTGAATAGGTTTGATTATTTGAACATTTACCTTCGTGTGACCATTTTCCGCATTTGTGACATTTTTCAAGGTGTCGTGCTCTTCTTTTCGCTGCGGATTTTGATTTTCCTTTACCAAATTGTGACTTATTATCTTCGCATCTGGATTCTTTTCTTACTCTGTCCAATTTACCTCTGATTAATGATACTATTTCACTTGGAAGTGTGTCATTATTACGTTTAGTGATCAAAGCGTGTAGCATTAGACCATGGTTTAGTTCACAGGAAGTCTTCATTTCGTAAAAACCTAAAAAAATAAAAATTCAGAATGGGGGGAGAAGACTAGTTCTTTAGGGTCTGCTAGGGAAAGACCATTCGGGTTCCATTTTCGAGAACTACACGAAAACAGAAAATCTAACTCTAACAGAAATACATATTATCCTTTAAAGACTTGATTCTCCCCACACTTAGTTAGCTGTGGTATCGAAATTGTGATTGACTTCGTTGTCGACTTCCATCGGACTATCTATGTAATTTTTAACTCTGTGACCATTAACTTTAAATTCAATTCCATTTGAATTTATTAATTCTATCATTCCGTATGGGAAAACTCTTTTGACTATGAATGGTCCAGACCATCTTGATTTCAATTTTCCAGGAAATAGCTTGAATCGTGAATTGAAAAGAAGAACTCTGTCTCCTTCTTTAAATTCTTTTAAACTTCTGATTCTTTTATCATGCCATTTCTTTATTCTTTCTTTATAGATTAATGAATTTTCGTATGCTTCATGTCTTAATTCTTCTAATTCATTTAGTTGACTTAACCGTAGACGTCCAGCTTCATGTAAATCAAGATTACATGTCTTCAAAGCCCAAAATGCTTTGTGTTCAATTTCTACTGGAAGATGACATGCTTTTCCATAAACGAGTCTAAAAGGTGTGGTTCCAATTGGAGTTTTGTAGGCTGTTCTAAAAGCCCAAAGTTCATCCTCCAATTTTATGGACCATTCCTTCTGATTTGATCCTACGGTTTTTTCTAGAATACGTTTTAAAGCTCGGTTGGTATTTTCAACTTGTCCACTTGTTTGTGGATGATATGCAGTGGAGATTTTATGAGTTACTCCATATCTTTTGAGAACTTACTCAAGTTGATTATTACAAAAATGAGTTCCCCGATCACTTATTAAAGCTTTCGGTGTTCCAAACCTTGCAAAAAGACGTTTTAAAAAGTTGACTACAACTCGTGCATCGTTAGTTGGGAGAGCTTGTGCTTCCGCCCATTTAGATACATAATCAATGGCTACGAGAATATATAGATTATTATGAGATTTTGGAAATGGACCCATAAAGTCAATACCCCAAATGTCAAATACTTCACATACTTGAATGACATTTTGTGGCATTTCATCACGTTGACTTATTTTTCCGGCCCTTTGACAAGCATCACAGGATTTGCAAAGAAGGTGTGCGTCTGTGTAAATTGTAGGCCAATAGAATCCAGCATCATAAACTTTTCTTGCTGTTAGTTGAGGCCCATAATGCCCTCCTGTTAGTCCTGTGTGACAATGGTTTAAAATTTTACTAGCTTCATCTCCGAATACACATCGGCGTATTATTCCATCTGGACAACTTTTAAACAAATGTGGATCTTCCCAGAAATAGTGTTTTATATCACTGAAGAATTTTTATCGTTTTTAGTATGATAATCCTTTTTCAAGGAATCCAAATACTAAGTAGTTTGCATAGTCTGCAAACCATGAAATTTCATTATAATCTATCTTCAATAGATATTCATCAGGAAAGTTGTCTTGTATGCCGATTCATTTAGAACTTCTAATTCGGGATTTTCAAGACGAGAAAGATGATCAGCGGCGAGATTTTCTGCTCCTCTTTTATCTCGGATTTCAATATCGAACTCTTGTAAGAGTAAGATCCAACGGATTAATCTTGGTTTGGCATCTTGTTTCGAAAATATGTATCTAAGAGCAGAATGGTCGGTATAGACCACCGTTTTTGCTAGAACGAGATATGAACGAAATTTGTCAAAAGCAAAGACAATAGCAAGGAGTTCTTTTTCAGTAGTTGTGTAATTTGTTTTTGCTCCTTGTAACGTCTTACTAGCATAATATATAGGTTGAAATCGTTTTTCAATCCTTTGTCCTAAAACGGCTCCCATTGCAAAATCACTTGCATCGCACATAAGTTCAAACGGTAGATTCCAATTTGGTGTTATCATGATCGGCGCATTAGTGAGTTTCTCTTTAAGAATATTAAAAGATTTGATGCATTCATCTGAAATGATGAATGGAGCATCCTTTTCTAGGATTTTATTCATAGGAGTGGCAATTTTAGAAAAATCTTTTATGAAACGTCGGTAAAAACTGGCATGCCCTAGAAAACTCCTAACTCCTCTAACATTGGTGGGATGTGGAAGTTTAGCAATTACATCTACTTTAGCTGTATCCACTTTAATTCCTTCCTTTAAAATTTTATGACCAAGAACGATGCCTTCTTTAACCATGAAATGGCATATCTCCCAATTAAGTACTAGATTTGATTGTTCGCATCTAATAAGCATTCGTTCCAGATTAACTAGACATGATTCAAAAGTATCACCGAAGACTGAAAAGTCCTCCATGAAAACTTCCATGCATTCTTCTATCATGTCGTGAAAAATCGCCATCATGCACCTTTGAAAGGTTGCAGGGGCGTTGCAAAGTCTAAATGGCATGCGTTTGTAAGCAAAAGTACCATAAGGGCACGTGAACGTGGTTTTCTCTTGGTCCTCGGGTGCTATTGGAATTTGAAAATATCCGGAAAAACCATCAAGAAAACAATAGTAACTATTTCCGGCTAATCTTTCCAACATTTGATCAATGAAAGGTAAGGGAAAATGATCTTTTCTGGTGGCGTCATTTAATTTTCTATAATCAATACAAACACACCATCTTGTTACAGTCCTAGTAGGAATAAGCTCATTTTTTTCATTTGTAATGACAGTCATGCCACCCTTCTTAGGCACGCATTGAACTGGGCTTACCCATAGACTATCAGAAATCGGATAAATTAAACCTGCATCTAGCAGTTTAATAATTTCCTTTTTAACAACATCTTGCATATTAGGATTTAGTCTTCGTTGGCGTTGCACATACGTTTTATGACCTTCTTCCATAAGGATTTTATGTGTGCAATACGAAGGACTTATTCCTTTGATATCATGAATCTTCCATGCAATAGCTGGTTTATGAGCTTTCAACACAGAAATGAGTTGTGATTTCTCATTTTCAGTAAGAGAAGACGATATTATTACAGGTAATTCAGATTCACCATGTAAATAAGCGTATTCCAAATGGTTTGGAAGTAGCTTTAACTCTAATTTCAGAGGTTCTTCTATCGATGATTTATATCGATATCTGTCTTCTTCTTTTAGCATTTGAATTTCTTCTGTTGTTGGTTCATATCCATTAGCCATTAGTGTAGCTAACATTTCAGTTTCATCAATTGGTTTAGTTCCTTCTCCTAAAGAACATTCTCCTGTTCCTTGTAATTCTGAAAATTCTTCTAATAATTCTGCATGTGAATCTATAGTTTGAATATAATAGCATGTATCATCTGCAGATTGCGGTTGTTGCATTGCTCTATCAACTGAAAAGGTAACACTCTCGTCCTCTATACTTAGGGTCAGTTTCTTACCAAACACGTCTATCATTGCTTTAGCCGTGTTTAAGAATGGTCTTCCTAATATGAGAGGAACTTGAGAATCTTCTTCCATGTCCAGAACAACAAAATCTACTGGAAATACTAAAGTACCAACTTTAACTAGCATGTTCTCCATTATCCCTCTAGGATATTTTATTGATCTATCGGCTAGTTGTATACTTATTCTTGTTGGTTTCAATTCTCCAAGGTCTAGTTTAGTGTATAGTGAATACGGCATTAGATTTATACTAGCACCTAAGTCTGCTAATGCTTCTATTGAACTAAGACTACCCAGAAAACATGGAATTGTGAAACTTCCTGGATCAGATAGTTTTTCTGGTATCTTATTCAACAGCACTGCTGAACAATTAGCATTCATAGTAACAGCCGAGAGTTCTTCCATTTTCTTTCTATTTGAGATTAGATCTTTCAGAAATTTAGCATATCTAGGCATTCATGAAATCACATCAATGAAAGGAAGATTTACATTTATCTGTTTAAACATATCCAAGAATTTGGATTGCTCGGCTTCAAGTTTCTCTTTTTTCATTTTACTCGGGTAAGGAAGTGGTGGTTGGTATGGTTTAACATAAGGTTTAGCCTTAACTATGTTATCTTCATTAACCTTTTAAACTACCGGTTCTTTTTCCTTATCTTGATCAGGTTGTGGTTCTTGTGGAGTAGGAATAGTTTCATCAGAAGTTACAGGTATTTCAGGTGGTTTAAGTGTTGTACCACTTCTTGTGGTAATGGCTTTAGCTGTTTCATTCCGGGGGTTAGCATTTGTATCACTAGGTAAACTTCCCGGTTTTCTTTCACCTATTAACCTTGCTAGGTTACTTACTTCTTGTTTCAGATTTTGAATAGAAGCTTGTTGATTTCTAAATGTTTGAGCATTTTGTTCATTAGTTTGTTTCTGAGATGTGAAAAACTGTGTTTGAGTTTCAACTAGCTTTGTCATCATATCTTCTAAATTCGGCTTTTTATCATCAGTTTGTGGTGGTTTGTTTTGAAAATTAGGTCTTTGCTGGTTGTAAGTATTGTTGGATACTTTTTGATTGCTAGGACCTTGTTGGTTGTTGTATGGAATATTTCGGTTATAATTCTGGTTTTGATTGTAAATCGATCTCGGCATTTGATAATTATTCTGATAATTATTTCCAGGCCTTTGGTTTATGTATGAAATATTCTCTCTTTGTTCCATTGTTAATTCAATACTGAGACAATCTTTTGTCAAATGTGGTCCTCCACACTGCTCACAACTAATTCGAATTGAGTGAATATCTTTAGTCATCTTTTCCATTCGTCTCTCGACAGCATCTATCTTTGCGGAAATGGAATCTAAGTCATGGCTAGAATCGGCTCTAGCTGCTTTAGATGATCTAACGATATATTTTTCTTGATGCCACTCATGTGAGTGGGAAGCAGTGTTATCAATAATTTTATAAGCATCAGTTTCGGTTTTTTTCATAATAGAACCACCAGCTGCTATATCTATGTCTTTCCTTGTAGTGATGTCGCATCCTCGGTAGAATATTTGTACTATTTGACAGGTGTCTATGAAATGTCCCGTTCTTATTGATTAAAAACGTTCCATATTAATTGATTTCGTTGCGAGGTTTTGACCTCTATATGAGACGTTTTTCAAAGACTGCATTCATTTTAAAACAAACCATAACCTTTATTTCATCAATAAAGGTTTAAAAAGCTTTACGTAGATTATCAAATACTGATAATCTAAAATATCCTGTTTACACACGACCATTACATAATGGTTTACAATACAAATATGTTACAACAAAATAAGTTTCTTGAATGCAGTTTTTACACAATATCATACAAGCATGGACTCCAAATCTCGTCCTTATTTAAGTATGCGATAGCGGAAGCTCTTAATAATCACCTGAGAATAAACATGCTTAAAACGTCAACAAAAATGTTGGTGAGTTATAGGTTTAACCTATATATATCAAATCATAATAATAGACCACAATACACATCCCATACATAGAGATAAAAATCATTCATATGGTGAACACCTGGTAACCGACATTAACAAGATGCATATATAAGAATATCCTCATCATTCCAGGACACCCTTCGGATATGATATAAATTTCGAAGTACTAAAGCATCCGGTACTTTGGATGGGGCTTGTTGGGCCCGATAGATCTATCTTTAGGATTCGCGTCAATTAGGGTGTCTGTTCCCTAATTCTTAGATTACCAGACTTAATAAAAAGGGGCATATTCGATTTCGATAATTCAACCATAGAATGTAGTTTCACGTACTTGTGTCTATTTTGTAAATCATTTATAAAACCTGCATGTATTCTCATCCCAAAAATATTAGATTTTAAAAGTGGGACTATAACTCACTTTCACTGATTTTTACTTCGTCGGGAAGTAAGACTTGGCCACTGGTTGATTCACAAACCTATAACAATATATACATATATATCAAAGTATGTTCAAAATATATTTACAACACTTTTAATATATTTTGATGTTTTAAGTTTATTAAGTCAGCTGTCCTCGTTAGTAACCTACAACTAGTTGTCCACAGTTAGATGTATAGAAATAAATCAATAAATATTATCTTGAATCAATCCACGACCCAGTGTATACGTATCTCAGTATTGATCACAACTCAAACTATATATATTTTGGAATCAACCTCAACCCTGTATAGCTAACTCCAACATTCACATATAGAGTGTCTATGGTTGTTCCGAAATATATATAGATGTGTCGACATGATAGGTCAAAACATTGTATACGTGTCTATGGTATCTCAAGATTACATAATATACAATACAAGTTGATTAAGTTATGGTTGGAATAGATTTGTTACCAATTTTCACGTAGCTAAAATGAGAAAAATTATCCAATCTTGTTTTACCCATAACTTCTTCATTTTAAATCCGTTTTGAGTGAATCAAATTGCTATAGTTTCATATTGAACTCTATTTTATGAATCTAAACAGAAAAAGTATAGGTTTATAGTCGGAAAAATAAGTTACAAGTCGTTTTTGTAAAGGTAGTCATTTCAGTCGAAAGAACGACGTCTAGATGACCATTTTAGAAAACATACTTCCACTTTGAGTTTAACCATAATTTTTGGATATAGTTTCATGTTCATAATAAAAATCATTTTCTCAGAATAACAACTTTTAAATCAAAGTTTATCATAGTTTTTAATTAACTAACCCAAAACAGCCCGCGGTGTTACTACGACAGCGTAAATCCGGTTTTACGGTGTTTTTCGTGTTTCCAGGTTTTAAATCATTAAGTTAGTATATCATATAGATATAGAACAGGTGTGTAGTTAATTTTAAAAGTCAAGTTAGAAGGATTAACTTTTGTTTGCGAACAAGTTTAGAATTAACTAAACTATGTTCTAGTGATTACGAGTTTAAACCTTCGAATAAGATAGTTTTATATATATGAATCGAATGATGTTATGAACATCATTACTACCTCAAGTTTAGTAGGTAAACCTACTGGAAGTGACAAGAAATGATCTAGCTTCAAAGGATCTTGGATGGCTTGAAAATTCTTGAAGTAGGATCATGACACAAAAACAAGTTCAAGTAAGATTTTTACTCGAATTAAGATAGTTTATAGTAATAGAAATTGAATCAAAGATTGAATATGAATATTACCTTGAATAAGAAAGATAACCTACTATATATAATAAAGGTTTCTTGATCTTAGATGATTACTTGGAATGGATTAGAAAGCTTGGAAGTAAATTAGTAAACTTGAAGGGATTTTTGAAGTGTTCTTCCTATGATGATTATAGCTTGATTCTTGAAGTGATTTTTGATGAAGATGATGATTAACTACTGGAAAAATACATTCATAATAGTGTGTGTCTGTTGAGAGAGAATTAGAAAGAGAATTGGAAGTGAAATGGAGTGAATGATAAGTGGTAATTGGTGAGTGGTGAGTGGAGTTAAAAGGAGTTCTAGTTAGTTGACTAGCTCATGGTAGAAGTTAAAATTGATTAGTCATACATGACATAATCAAGAGTGGAATCCCATGCTAGTTCCTATTGGTATATACTCATAGTAAGTACGTTTTGAAGCTGTGTATAATACGGGTAAGAATACGACTAGAATTCTTGATGAAAGAAAAGAATGGAAAAGTAACTGTAACCATTTTCGTTAAGTATGAGTGTTTTGATATATGTCTTGAAGTCTTCCAAAAGTATTTTAATACATCTAAATACACTACATGTATATACATTTTAACTGAGTCGTTAAGTCATCGTTAGTCGTTACATGTAAGTGTTGTTTTGAAACCTTTAAGTTAACGATCTCAATTAATGTTGTTAACCCATTGTTTATTATATCTAATGAGATGTTAAATTATTATATTATCATGATATTATGATATATTAATATATCTTAATATGATATATATACATTTAAATGTCGTTACAACGATAATCGTTACATATATGTCTCGTTTCGAAATCCTTAAGTTAGTAGTCTTGTTTATATGTATATAACTCATTGTTAATATACTTATGGAGATACTTACTTATCATAATCTCATGTTAACCATATGTATATCCATATATATATCGTCATGTCATTTTTACAAGTTTTAACGTTCGTGAATCGCCAGTCAACTTGGGTGGTCAATTGTCTATATGAAACATATTTCAATTAATCAAGTCTTAACAAGTTTGATTGCTTAACATGTTTGAAACATTTAATCATGTAAATATCAATCTCAATTAATATATATAAACATGGAAAAGTTCGGGTCACTACAGTCTAAACCATGTTGTGGACATCCTCTTAATAACTTTCCAAATCTGGTCCAAGCCTCATATAGAGTTTCATTTGGCTTCTGTGTAAACGTAACAATTTCTCCTTGAATTCTTACGGCTTTAGATGCCGGAAAGAATTGTTTAAGAAAATTTTCAACTAAAACATTCCATGTATCAATCGCCCCTTCAGGTAACGATTCCAACCAATCTTTGGCTTCTCCCTTTAAAGTCCAGGGAAATAACATGAGATATATCTGTTCATCTTCAACTTCTCTTATTTTAAATAGTGTGCAGATCCTATTAAAGGTACGAAGATGTTCGTTTGGATCTTCCTTCGGCGCACCACTAAATTGGTATTGATTAGTCACCATGTGTAGAATTTATCCTTTGATTTTATAATCTGGCGTATTAATGTCAGGATGAGTAATTGCGTGACCTTGGCCAGTGCATTTAGCTCTCATTCGGTCTTCCATACTTAAAGGTTCTAGATTTTCCATGATTGAATTTATTGAATCTGAATCACTAGAGGATTCTGATTTAATGGTTCTTTCCTCAACAATCTCTGTTTGAATGATTGGTGGTTCCGGAGGAAAAATTAATGGTTCAGGATCTATGAATCGTCCCTGAATATTCTCCGGATTCTCAATTGTGAGGTCGGGTTCAAAAAATGGATTATCGAAAATTTGAATTGGAGTACTTGGTTGACTGGATAACGATTCTAAAGAAAAATCAACGGCGACAATATTTGCTAGATGTCTTGATCTGGTTACGGGTGGTGAACGTACAAAAGGCGGTGAACGTCTTGCTCGGTGCATTCACTGAATATCTTATTAGTTTTTAAAAGGAAAGAAAAATTATATAAGTTATCCAATTAATAGACTTTTCTGATTTTGCCCACGTTTCGAATAGCCAAAAGATGCAGTAGAGGGGCAGAATTCGTTTGGTCTCAATATAATTGAGTACTGTTTGGCTCCAATAACCCGGTCCACGTACAAATCCAACTATTACTACGAACCAGAAAATTTTGATGTCTATCAATTTAACCACTTAAAATAAATTTTCGTAATTTTAAGAAATATAGATAAGAAGAAGAATAAAAATCTATGTCCTAAAACTAGAATGTCGAGAAATAAGAAAGAAAAAGAAAGCGCGTCGAAAAAGGTCGAAAAAGAAAAGAAAAAGAGCGACTTATAAAATTTTATAAACACTCGACTAACCCAACCTTATTACTATCACTAATTTAAAATTAAAATTGCAAATTGAGATTATTAATTGGAGTGATAATTGATACATAGGTAAAAGGCGTCGAAAAATAAAAATAAGAAAGTAGCGCGTTGAAACTTAAAAAGGAACTAAAAACTAAAAACTAAAAGTTGCGTCTAAAAATATTAAAGCTTACAAGTAAAACTATATCCCAAATGGCAATATCTTAAAAAGGAACTAAAATATAAAAATGGCGTCGCAAAATTCTAAAGCACTTAGATCTTAGTCTAAAGAAAAAGCACTTAAGGGATTTTACGGCAAAGCCTAAAATTCTAGATATAAAAATAACTATGGCAAAAATTATATCTTAAAACTAAATACGAGCGAAAAATACAAAAATTACGCTAAAACAATTAAAAAGATACAAAATATAAAAATATATTAAAAGTTGTAAAAAATTACAATTTTTATAAAAATATTATTTTTATATTATTTATTTTATAAAACTATTAATTTTATAAATTAATTAAACTAATTAAACTTAAAATACAAATTAAATAAATAAAACTAAATTAATTATTTAAAATACTAACCCTAATTAGGGTTTTAATTAAATAATAATAATAAAAATTATTACACCGTAATTAATGTAGTTGGCAGACTAATCAGAAGTGTCAGGTGAGCTCATACGATTCCATGAGTTCTATGTTACCCGGCCATGCGATCGCATGGGCTAGGGTTTCGGGCCAGACACTGGGCTGCTACAGTATAGGCCGAGAGTTTATTATAATTTTTTTTTTGCTGTATTATATTTCTGTTTTATAAATTTATGTAATAGATTATAGGATCAGATGAAGGATTTATGTAATAATTTATTATAATTCATCTCGTACAATCAGATGAAGGATTTTCGATAACAAATAGATTATAGGATGTAGATTAGTACCCTGCAATACATAATTTACATATGCATATAATACTAAAATCCCATAAGTTACGGAGGAATCTACGGAAGTTGTCAGGTAAAGGTAACACTAACAGATACGCTAAGATATGAATTTATCTATACACTGTCTATGCAATAGAGGCAGTAAGACGTGTCTAGACTTTAAGGATGATAAGTAAGTAATTTTTGACACGAAATGATAAGTAAAACTTTTGACATGCAGACACGGTCGAAGTCCAGACCCAGTAATGCATCTAAGCAACTATCAGTTAGACACACTAATGCAAGACCTGGTTTGCTAAGACCACCACTCGGATACCAACTGAAAGGACCCGTTCATATCGATTATAAACGATTCTCAATAGTTGATGACATCGCGAGGTACTTGACCTCTATATGATACATTTTACAAACATTGCATTCGTTTTTAAAAGACAAACTTTTATTACATCGAAAGTTGACGGCATGCATACCATTTCATAATATATCTAACTATAATTGACTTAATAATAATCTTGATGAACTCAACGACTTAAATACGTCTTTTGAAATATGTCATAAATGACTCCAAGTAATATCTCTAATATGAGCAAATGCACAGTGGAAGATTTCTTTCATACCTGAGAATAAGCATGCTTTCAAGTGTCAACCAAAAGGTTGGTGAGTTCATAGGTTTATCATAAAAGAATAAAATTCATCATTTTGATAGACCACAAGATTTAAATACAGTACACCTATCTCGTGTTCAAAACCATTTTTCATAATGTTTGGTAGAGTAGGTTTGATGTTATGCGAGGTGTATATAAAATAGCTTATATTTTTACAGGAAAAACTATTAAATACGATACAATTTTACACAAGATATTTATTTATTTATAGAATGGATACACTTAAACCTTGCTACAACACTTATAGGCAGTGTACCTAATCGTACAGTAGTGTAGTTTTTAGTAAGTCCGGTTCGTTCCACAGGGAAAAATCTTTAAACAAAGCTTAACGCTATATTAGTTTTATTTTATAAAAATACAAATATATATAAGTAATATTATTATTATAAAGGGGGGTTTTTACCGTTTAATGACCGGTTTGTCGATTTTAAAACTTTAGTCGCAGTTAAAACCTAATGTAAAATAATAAAAATAATTATAACTTAATTTAAAGCGTAAAGTAAATAACAATAATGAAATTACGATAAATAAAAGTGCGATGAAATAAAATACAATAATTAAAAAGTACGATAATTAAAAGTGCAATTAAATACAATAACAATAAATTAAAGTGCAATAATTAGAAGTGCAATTAAATATAAAATAAAGAAAATTAAATATGAAATAAAATAATTATGCTTATTTAAACTTCCGTAATCATGATGTTTGACGTGTTGATTTTAGTTTTATGCCCATGGGTTAATTATCCTTTGTTCTGGATTATTTAATATGTCCGTCTGGTTTTTGTCTATAACAGTCCATCAGTCATAAATATAAAGTGCGAGTATCCTCGTCAAATTATCCTATTACCCGAAGTTAAATATTCCAACTAATTGGGGACTTAAACTGTAACAAGATTTTAATACTTTGTTTAATAATTACACCAGGTTATCGACTGCGTGTAACCCAAGGTTTTAATACTTTGTTATCAATTATGCCAAGTGTCCTTGTACATAATTTCACCCCTGTTTTAATAATTCTAGTGACTATTAATCCATTCCCGTATCCGGTTAAATGAACAATTATTCGTACATATAAATACCCCGCCCATCGTGTCCGATCGAGTGTATATGATTATTTATAGGGACGTCCAATTGTAAATCTTTATATTAAAATTAACAAATTATCATTTAGTTAAAAAAATATAAAGCCCATTAATAGCCCATAGTCTAATTTCCACAAGTGTCGTTCTTTTGTCCAAACCCCAATTATAGTACAAAGCCCAATTACCCAATTTTAATATTTTTAGCCCAACATCATGATTACTTCGGATTAAATAAGCATAATAATAACTTAGCTACGAGACATTAAATTAAAAAGGTTGAACATAACTTACAATGATTAAAAATAGCGTAGCGTTACACGGACAGAATTTCGACTTACACCCTTACAACATTCGCTAACATACCCATATTATTAGAATTAAAATTAAAATTAAAATTAAAATTAAAATTAAAATTATAATATATATATATATATATATATATATATATATATATATATATATATATATATATATATATATATATATGTTTACGAGATAGAGAGAAAGATATCTGATATATGGTACACCAGAGCTCGTGTTTTATAGGCCTTGTGAGCTGGAAAAGAGCCTCATGCAATCGCATGAACTTTGCCCTTCAAAGCCATGTATCGCATGGCCAGCTGGGGAGAGCCACATTTGGTTGTTTTCTTCTGCCGACGGTTTTTAAATATAATATAATATATATATATTAATTTTAAGAATTAATTATATATTATATTATATTTATGTGCATAGTTGACTTGTAATTTTTAGTCCGTTGCGTCGAGCGTTGAGGGTTGACTCTGGTCCCGGTTCCGGATTTTCGAACGTCCTTGCGAATAATTTAATATCTTGTACTTTGCGTTTTGAATCTTGTACTCTTGTAATTTTGAGACGTTTCTTATCAATAATTGGAATCTCTTTGATTGTATTTTGTACTCTTGAGCTTTTTGGTCGTTTGCGTCTTCAATTTGTCGAATCTGTCTTTTGTCTTCACCTTTTATTATTTAAACGAATATCACTTGTAAATAGAACAGTTGCAACTAAAAGTTTGTCTTTCTTGAGGGATAATGCTATGAAATATATGTTCGTTTTTAGCATTATCAAGGTTCGTATCTTTTTCTCCCCAGTAGGTTGCCTCGTTATTTTTAATAATCGTACACATATCTCGTGCACAAAGCTAATACACATAACATGTGTATAAAAATCATTTTCTCGATGCATAACATTCATTTTGATTTCATTGCTCAACATGGTAACCGACCTTAACATATAATGCGCATCAATAATATCCCTAAAATAGAACATCTCGTCTGTATAATGTATAAAATTTGAAGTACTAAACACTACGCCCACTAGCTCTTCCGTCTAGCGAACATTCTGGGTGGGGGTGTTAAACCCGGTAGCTACTTTTATGATTTGCGTGAATTAGAACCATACCCGATTCTAATTCTTAGGTTACCAAGCAATAATAATCAGGGAAAAAATATTCACATCAATTGGTGGAAATTATCATATCCACATAATTCAATAATAATCTGCAGAACTTCTGTCTGCATAATAATTCATTCAAGGAATGTTTTGCTTGTGTCTATCTCGTCAAACATTTATAAAAGCATTTCATGTATTTGCAGTTCAAAATATATTTCAAAAGCATTTAATAAAGCAGTTATAAAAACAGCGCATGTATTCTCAGTCCTAAAAATGTAAAGAGTAAAAGGTAGCAAATGAACTCACTATACTATATTTTGTAGTAAAAATACATATGACGACATTGTACAAGTGTAGGGTTGGCCTCGAATTCACGAACCTATATCATTTATATATATATTAACACATATAATGGTAATCGAACAAATTTATATATTATTAGTGATTTGATTATTATTTTAATTATGTGTTTCATTAATAATATAATTAACTTATTTTATATACTTTAGATAATTAAATAAAAAAAATATTAATATAAAGATATTATATGTAATAATTATATTTTACATAAATAATATATGTTGTAATAGTAATAATAATACTAATGGTAATATTAGTAATACGAATAATGATAATAGTAATAATAATGTTAAAAATAATAATTTTAATGTTAAATGTAATAATGATGATAATGATAATGATAATATTAGTAATAACAATAATATTTATAATACTTAGTAATAATAATACTAATGATAATAATAATACTAGAAATGATAATTTTTCTATAAAATGATAATTTTAATAAAAATGATAGTTTTAGAATGATAGTTTTAATAATAATGATAATGTTAATATTAGTAATTAATAATTAATAATAATAATAAATATACCGATAATAATATACCTCTTTTGTTCTAAAGAAACCGGATGAGGCCCAACCAATAAAAGGCCCAAGCTCCCAATCCATCTAAACCCAATTTGCCCAACATGTGTCTGATCCAACTGAGTTTGGATGACCCAGTATCAACATGCTCGGTTAGAAAAAAAATATCACGAAGCAGCAACATGATAATCGATGGTTTTAGAAATCATATACTCATTTGGATTAGTTCGTTGAAATCATCAGGAAATCGACAAGCAATCAATAACAATCAACGATTATTTCATTGAAACCATAAGGAAATGATTGATGAATTCGATCAGGAAACAAGATTTAGGGTTCACACTCAACATCGATCGATCAGCAACAAAAATTTAGGGTTATTAAAGGCCGTCAAAGTCTTCATCTATACACCATTAGATGGAGATCGATTTCAGTAAGGTCTCTTACTTTTCGATTTAAATTATAATTTTAATTATCAAAACTGATATATATGTTGCATCGATTGGATCAAGATGAATTGGTTTCAAATAGTTAACAATTTAAAGTTTTTGACAAATGTCTGATGTGTTTAGTTAGATACAGTAACTCTCTGATGGTAATGGTTTTGTTGCTTGAAGAATTTAGTAATTCACCATCTCATGTATAGTAAACAGAAACAAGTGACAACAACAGAAGCTGTTTGGTGTCAGATTGAATAGAAAGAAAAAGAAGCAGGAACAGGATAATAGCAGGTGCAGTTGTAGGTTTTCAATGGTTATGATGATTTTTAACGGTGGTGTTTTCCAATGGTGGTGGCATGGTGATCATTGAGGTTAAAGGTGGATGTAGGTATTGGGTGGTGATTTGCAATAAAAAGAAATAACAACATAAAGATGATGATGGCTTGGTTGGATGGTGAGTTTGGGTGGTTCTAGGCTGCAGAGTCAGAAGCAAGATAGCAGTAGAAACGTGTGTTATAAGCTAAGTGGGTTTCAGTTTTTTCTTTGTTTCGAACAAGAATATAAACGGTACGCAGCAACTGGGCGGTAACAGTGGTCGTTTTAATGATGGTGTTGGTGGTTATGATGGTGATGATGCTTGTTTTGTGGTTAGAATGAAAATAGAAAAAGAAAGAAAAGAATGTATAGAAGTAGGTTTTGAAAAGTGGTGATCAAATGGTTTTCATTTGTGTTTGTTCCATCGAGCAACATATATCATGTGAACCGGAAGATAGAAAACATACGAGAGAGAGATAGAGATGTTTGATTATCGATGATAGCAAGATCAGATGGTAATAGTTGTTGAAAGAAGGAGTAAAACAAGTAACTGGTTTTCATTTACAAGTATACATATATGTACATATACAGAAACAAGGTTGATAGAAGTGATGACTTGTGTTTTGGTTTGGGTCACTTTTCAAGTGGAAATAGGAGATCAGGGAGCAATGTAGCTGTAAGTTTTTGTTTGGGTTCATAGTAATCGTGTACAGTAGCACAAGGAAACGAGCAGCAGGTTTCGTTAGTTTTGATCAGACAAGTAGTAGTGAATTGTTACAAGTGAGGATGATTTAGTGGTGATAGTTGTTCGATGGCAATCGAAAACAATAAGCATACAATCGATGGTTGTGAGTTTGTGATGTTGTTCAAATCGAAGAAGTATTAGATACACTAATTTTGTTTGATGAAGGTGATGAAGATGGGTTGGTTTTTGAACAGGGAAACACAAGCGGTTAACAAGAATTGAAGGTGGTGTTGATTGCATAGAAAAAGAAATCGAACAGCAATAAGTAATAGAAGGGTTTGATGATGGTGGTTATCAAGTTAGTGGAGGGTTTTGTTTTCCTTCCTCTCAAAACTACAAATACAGTGAATAATATTTTGAGGCATGCTCTCTCTATCCATATATATTACAACAATATAAATAAAGCAAAATGATAGAAGGCTGCTGTAGGATCTTTGAAATATATGGATGTTGACTGTGATATATTGATTTGGCACAAAAGTTTTTATAAGACAAAATGAGTACTGGTTTATTTTATTGATTGGTATGCAAGTGTGCATATTATATATATCTACAATCTATAATTATAATAATAATAATACTATTATATTAAACAATCACAAAGTTACATAAACGTGTTAAAGAATTGATGATTAAAGTAGAAACATAAACAAGTAGTAGGTGAAAAGAATGAAAAGTGAGTTTGTTTGTGTTTTAGCATGAGATACAACGTACCGGTTCAATGCAGGTATGAGTATATATCTATAATTAAAGATGATAGGTGTGGGGTTATGTAATTCTAAATTAAAAGGAAAAACAACAAGATGATGATATGTGATATGTCGTATATATATATATATATATATATATATATATATATATATATATATATATATATATATATATATATATATATATATATATATATATATATATATATATATATATATATATATATATATAAACTATTGTTCGTGAATCTTCGGGAATAGTCCAGGGTAGTTGAATATATGAATATAGTTCCAAAATTTTCGAGACTCAACATTACAGACTTTGCTCATCGTGTCGGAAACATTCAAAGATTAAGTTTAAATTTGGTCAGAAATTTCCGGGTCGTCATCCTTGCGTAGAAGTCGGCATCCTTGCGTCTTCGATCCAAATTTCAACATCAAACCAACACGAGAAGCTAGGTAACCCACAATCTAGCCAAATACGAACCAACCTCCAAATGTCGGTTGCAACCGTACACTCGAAAAAAGATGTTTTAACCGTTCTACGTCAGTGTCACAAACCGGGCAATTATGTGAATCCAACATAATACCTTTTGTGGATAAGTTCCAACGTAACGGAAGAGCATCTAACTTGAAACGCCACTAAAAAACATTCACTTTCTTTGGGAGAGTCTTTACCCATGACGTAGGAACATGATGAGAATACAGAATAGATCTATCAATGTGCTCTCTCGTATCTTTTACCGTGAATAAACCATCTCCATTAAGAGAGCACTTCCAACAATCCTCGCGGTTTGAGACATTAACGTTCAGTAATTCTTGTAATAAGTTCAACAATGAAGTCAAGTTTCTGCTACCAATTTCTTCTCTTAACCAAACCCATCTCCATTCTCCTTCTACCCACTTATCCGCCACTGATTCGAGTCTATTAATGTCAAGATGGTACAACCTGTTAAACCGGGACACTAACGAAGAAGAACCGCACCACGAGTCATGCCAGAAACTCATTTCTTCCGTTTCCAACCTCCAAATGAATATAATTTTGAGAAAGAACACTGCCAGTTACAACTTTTTATCACGCAAGGACAATAGAACACCATGGACTAGAACCAATAGTGCAATCAAAGTAGTTACCATGTATGACCTTAATAACCTTGACCCACATATCGTCCGAAGATGAAAGATAACGCCACCGCCATTTGATAATTAAGGCTAAATTGAAAGCCTTCAAACTACCAATGTTCAACCCGCCTCGAGAAAACGAATTGAGAACTTGATCCCATTTAATCCATGCCATTTTTCTCTTTGAGTTATTGCTACCCCAAAAGAATCTGGTACGAATAACTTCAAGATTTTTTATTGATGAAACATGACTAGGAACTTCGAGATCAATAGGTTTAATTCACACAAAGGCAGAATTAGTGAATCAAACCAATCAAAGTGAATGTGGGTAGCTTTTTGGGATTAAATTAGTCAAACCACAACAAGGATTGTGATTAGATTAATGCCTAGAGCTATTATTCACTACCAGGAGTGATTTGGGTTGAGAGAGAATCGAATCAGGTGAACCAGATCTGAGTGATTATGCATGAGAGAGGCTTAACCTAAAATGAAGAACATAAGACTTTATATACCCCTGCTGTTGACTCACCCGTACGAGTCATCCATCACACGTACGAGTTGGCTTCATCAGCCGTACGGGTGATCACTCACTCGTGTCTTCTCATTCAGTTTATAATTATGATGCTTCACTCATACGTCTGTCTAAGTCTAACATAGTCAAACATCCGTATCGCGTTCCTGCAATACCTGTAACCACATACAAACACAGATAGGATAATAACGAGCGATCATGGTATCCCATAAACTGAAGTACTAATCACAAATGTAGGTAAGATGTCTAGGGACTTACAGAATATGCATCAATAACTCCCCCTAGGACCTAGAACATCGATTACAATAAAGAAAATGTTCATGAAATACACATAAGTCCAAAAGTAGCATCAGTTTAATATCAAATACATATCTATATTCTCTCTCTCTCTCCAAAATACATCATCATCAAAAACAAAAACAAAAAACAAACAAAATTACTAGCATCACAGTATTCGACACACATCAGCTGGCTTGAGCTTGGTTTGAGCTTTGAGCATCACTTTCTCTATTGAGGTATGCATAGAGGACATCGATCACACGTTGATATCTCATAGCTTCCTCCTTTCGACCGTCTCTCAATGTAATGTGATAGCGGTGAAGAGTCTCCACATCAAATCTCGACAAGTTCCTCAGCCACATAGGATCTAGAATCCTCACATTTTTGAACTGTATGCTTCCATCATCCTTCTCAATTGCAGTCAAGATCAGTGCTTCTTCCAACAACTCATCATAGAACCACCATCTGAAGTTCTTACAGATATCCTTGGGTAATGGCATCAAGGGAGATTGTTTCATATACTTAGCTGGATGGAACTTAACAACACGGATAGGTCCTCCCTTAGAATTTTTCTTTACCGGGTGTATGGAAAACCTAGCGGCCGTTGACTTAAAGATGTCCCATTTCCCTGTCTTATACTCATATCTGATTTTTCTTTGAAACAACCTGGAAAGGTCACAATCTTCAGCGTTCAACATCTCCAGCTTAGCAATTTGCATGATCTCGAAGTACGGTAGAGTTTTGAAGTGACTTGGACGTGCCATATAATCTACTCCTCCTTCCCTCTTGATCGCAAAACATTTGATCTCCTTGAAATAGCCCCAACTTAAAATTTTAGCCTTGGAGTACTTCTTGGTTCTTTTACCTTTCTCATAGAAACTGACAAACTTCGGCTCGAGTTCTGGCTTATCTACTTGATCAGGGTTATCAACGTTCTGTCTCCACCAACTTTGACGATCTTCGTCTTCCTTAACGTTTCTATTCCCTTTAACCCTATCACGTTTGAACCATTCATTAATCTCATTCCATGTCTCGGCTTTAGCTTGTTCGACTCGGAGTTTCTTATCTTTCAATTCAGATTCTTTTCTTTCTTTCTCAACGAGCAGTTTCTCATGTCGGATCTTCTTGTTCCTTTCTATCATAACATCCACTTCTTTAACTTGTTCTTTGTATACCTTCCTCGCCTTTTCTAATTCAATTAAGTTCTTTCTTTTCTCCTCACAACTCAGATTGAAGAAGTCACTTAAGGTGTTGAGTGACGGATGCGAGTATGGCTCAAGCGAAGGCATAACAATCTCAACTTCTTCTTCTTCTTCTTCTTCTTCTTCTTCTTCTTCTTCTTCTTCTTCTTCTTCTTCTTCTTCTTCTTCTTCTTCTTCTTCTTCTTCTTCTTCTTCTTCTTCTTCTTCTTCTTCTTCTTCTTCATCAGATTCTGTCACAAATTCATCCTCGGACTCAATAATCACATCCTCTTTCAAACTATCTTTACCAACAGAATCTTCACTCTTCTCATCTTCGAACAGATCAAAATCACTTAAGTTGATATTTTGGATTGATTCGGGAGGGATACTTGACAATGACTCTTCTTGTGGAGCCTTGTTTTCAGCTTTAGCTGTCTCTGCATTCTCCGTATCATTTTCGCTATCGTATGCCAGAGCAGCAAGCTGTTCCATCGAAAACTCACTTGGTGGAACGTCCCCCTTTTGGTATATCAAAAGAGGGTCCTCCAGTTCCAGCATCTTCTTCATCATCTTTTTCATCACCTTCTCCCAAATCAGAAGAATACTCTTCTTCTCTCTCCTTAATCAACTTGGTTTTACCAGAGGTAAGCTGTTCAATCTTTTCATTCAACTTCTTCAGTTTCTCTCTGTTCGCACTCTTAATCGCCAAAAACTTCTTCTTCAACTTATCTGTTCTTTCCTTCTGACGGTCCAGTCTATCAGATAACCTCTTGTTCTCTTCCACCAATGAATCGATCTTAGCATTACTGATCTTCTTCTCCTCAGTTGCTTAATTCTCCAGATTGGTTATTTTTGTGATCAACGACAACAGTAGATTATGCTATGTCTTGTATTCATTTGAAGTGACCTGAGGTATTGTTGTGGCAGGTTTTGGTGAGGTAACAGCAGCTCTTGCATCCTTCATGAAACCGGATGGCTTTCTCTGAGCTTGTTGCCTTGAACCTCCCTGTGATGATTTCTGAGGTGACTCATAAGAATACTTCGTTCTTTTCTCCTTCTTCTTGAGTTGTTCTGCGGTCATAGGATCCTTTCCTCTCCTTTTTCTTTGAATTAAGCTGGCATCCTCCTCTGTCGCTTCATCATCACCCTCGATAAACTCATCATCAACATTACCTCCTCCTTGAGCATTACCAGCAGCTTTCTGATTATCACCCTCACCTTCCTCATTGGTAACTTCGTAGTTAGAGTCTGAATCCTCATTCCTCCAAGCATTACCTGCTGGGCATCGATAGTTCTCCTTAATAAGATGACAAATGAGCTTTCTATTAAAGTCAGGCTTTAAATCCTCATTCCTTGTCTCTTCCATTCTGCGAAAAGTAATCAGATTCATCGGCTTTAGGTGGATAATATCCTTTTCAAGCTTAGGTAGATCAGGTACAGCGTCATTAATGATTAATTGAAGAAAATGGGCATAGATCAGATATCTCTGGGAAGAACTGAAGTGGTTTGCCTTGAAATAGTAGAAAACAAAACCTGAAAAATCGTATGGAGCCTTGAGAACAAGTGCCACAAACATACTCTGCACTTTCTCGTTCAACTTATCAAAGCTCAATTTGAATCCACTTAAACAATGCATGATTACATGAGCAAGATATCTAAACTGTGGTGGCAGACATGTCTTCACCAGCTCAGATTTACCAACAAGGTAACCAGAATAAGTACATCTTCTGAAACAACCATGGATTCATTCTCTACTGATAGTCATATGGGAGCAGTTCTCGTCATTGAAACCCAAAATCCTTCTAATCACATCCTTAGAAACAGTAATATCATGACCTTGAATCTTACTAACAAGCTTATCTTCATCAAAATCCAACACAGCATTTCTCCAGAACTCTCTCTGATGACTGTAGTATGGTGTGCATTCGGTAGAAATAGCAGTGTGTTTCCTTGATCTCTTAAGAAATTCGATAATCTCCTTAAAGTGAGAACCTCTCTCTAAAGTAGTGTCATAGAGAGCGAATTGATTGTTCAGTTCACCCTACTCTAGAGGAATCTCTTGCTGAGCAGGTGGGATGATTGGATTCACTTGAGGATTAGCTTGTGGATTAACTTGTTGCTCCCCCTGTCCTTCAATGTTATCAACCGGAACGTTTACTTGTTGTTCTGCCATCTGATGATATCTAAACAGAAACTGAAACATTTACAGAACAGTTAGATATATAAATCAATCAACATAAAGCATTAAAGCATTTGCATCAACGTATCATAAATATGTTAAACAGGATGAAGTGTACGAGTGACAGTGTCACACTGTGACGACCCGAAAATTTCCGACTAAATTTAAACTTTATCTTTATATTATTCTGACACGATAAGCAATGTTTGTTAAGTTAAATCTCAAGGATTTTAAACTATGTTTATACATTCATTTAAACCTCGACCAAATTCCAATGATTCACGAACCATTAAATGAACATATATGAATATGTATGTATATGTGTATATATTATAAATTGAAAATGTCAACAAAGTATTTAAATGTATAATGCTTTACATGAACGTATTTGTTTCAATATGATTATCGATGAAATTAAAAAAATGTATTAAATGATTGAATTATCAGAAACATTGAATTATGATTACAAGTCTCTGTTGAGAGTCCACTATGATTGAGAAAATCTATTCCTTTTAACGATATTCGGAATAATTTGTAAAGCTATTTATAAATAAAAACAAAAAGTGTCATTTACGAAAGTTAGACAAAAGTTAGTGGAGAATTGGTTTTCATAATATTCTATTAATCTATTTTCAAACGTACAAAAACGTTTTCAGTTTAAAAAGAACTTTATTATTAAAACGTATATAACTTTTATAAATATCTAGAATCACTTTTGACAACTCATTACTTAACCAGTATAATAAATATAACGATATTTATATTTTATTTCATTAAATATATATAACGATTTAAATTAATATTATATATATTTATACGCGTATTATACATACATAGTTTTTATACTTTTACTATACTTTAACTTTACCTTTACTTTACTTTTACTTTACTTTAACTTTAATAATTCACTTTAAAAATTCATACTTTAATAATTCGCTTTAATAATTGATACTTTAATAATTTACTTTAATAATTCATACTTTAATAATTCACTTTAATAATTCAAAAATCTATTATAAATAGAATTCAATAGGTTTCATTATTTCATAGAAACTTGAAAATATATTTCTCTAAACTCTCTCAATCAATTTACATATATATATATATATATATATATATATATATATATATATATATATATATATATATATATATATATATTTGCTCTGTATTATTTCAAGATATTATTAGTATATAAAAAATATTACGACGGAGTGCTGTCCGAGTGATTTCAAAATAGTTTTTTGAATGATTCGAAGCTAAGGAAATTATGGGTTATAGCTATGGAGGTGATGGGTATGGTTCATGGGTATGCTCGTGAGGTCAATCTAGTGTTTATCATCTCCGTTGCGTCTATGTACTTTCCTGCAATATTGAATCTCAATATTGATATGTGAGCACTCATAACTTAACTTTTATATATCAATAGTGTATCCCTGACTAGTGCTCAAGTATATAGGATTATGCATGCTTGTACATTCGATATTGTCCTTAGATAGGTTTGTTGAATCCTGAATTAGATATATATGCTACCGAGATAGGGTATATGATATGCATGTCATTGGAAAGCTAGCGAAAAACTAAGAACTTTTCATTTAGATATCGAATGGTTTCGATGAACGGATTAGAAGTTATAGTCAACTGAATTTTAGTATTATTGTTAAAATGATTATTATTACTATCGTCGTTATTATTTTAATAGAAATATCATTGTTATTATAAAATATCATTATTACTATTATGTTAGTATTATCATTTTATCATAATAACATTTTTAGTAAATATAAATATTGTTATTTTTTATAGAATAATAATTATTATTATTACAAAATAATACAACTTTTACTTATTATTATTATGATCAATATTATTTTATCAAATAAATAGGGGATACAAAGATATTTTTCACCACGCGTAATATAATTACATTAATAATACTTACCACTATAGTTTTACGATATTAAGTGAACTTTATAAATTTTACTACTTAAGATATATAAAAGTATATTTTATCATATATAAACGTTAATATAAATTTTTATTAATAAATGACTTTTATTATTATAAAATCTAACAAATATATTTAAATATATAAAACGACTATAGTTAAGTTATATAATAAACACGTATAAATTTTAGAAGTCATTTTGGGTCAAGTTGACTTTTGTTGACTTTTGTTGACTTTTGTTGACTTTTGCATATTAGTCTCGAGCATTAGGAGTGTGGTACACTATGAGTTAACCAAAAATTGTTCGACAAATATTGACCAACATATAAATATATATAATTAATATAGGTTCGTGAATCCGAGGCTAACCTTGCACTTGTTAAATGACATTATATGTATTTTTACTACGAAATACAGTATGGTGAGTTTCATTTGCTCCCTTTTATATATATTTTTGGGACTGAGAATACATGCGCTGTTTTTATAAATGTTTTACGAAATAGGCACAAGTACTAAAACTAATTATACGTGAGTTTAAACCAGAAATATACCCTTAGCTTGGTAACATTAAACTACTTGTCTATGTACGGTAGGCGCGAATCCTAAAGATAGATCTATTGGGCTTGACAAACCCCATCCTGACTATGGGATGCTTTAGTACTTCGAGGTTATTTTAAACACACCTGATCTGGTGTACTTCAGAGGGTAAAACATGAACGTTAAGGCTTGTTACCAGGTGCCTACAACTTATAGAATACTTTTATACACTTGCGAGTGTACATATATTTATAAACGGAAATCTTGTGGTCTATTAATATATTGAAATGATTGTTATGATAAACCTATGAACTCACCAACCTTTTGGTTGACACTTTAAAGCATGTTTATTCTCAGGTATTAAAGAAATCTTCCGCTGTGCATTAGCTCATTTTAAGGATATTACTTGGAGTCATTCATGGCATATTTTGAAAGACGTTGCATTCGAGTCATTGAGTTCATCAAGATTATTATTAAGTCAATTATAGTTGGATGTATTATGAAATGGTATGCATGCCGTCAACTTTCATTGTAAAGAAAGTTTGTCTTTTAAAAACGAATGTAATGTTTGTAAAATGTATCATATAGAGGTCAAATACCTCGCGATGTAATCAACTATTGTGAATCGTTTATAATGTATATGAACGGGTCATTTCAGTTGGTATCAGAGCGGTGGTCTTAGCGAACCATTTCTGCATTAGTGTGTCTAACTGATAGTCGTTAGGATGCATTAATGAGCTTGGACTTCAACCGTGTCTGCATGTCAAAAGTTTTGCTTATCCTTTTTGTCGGAAATTGCCTGCTTATCATTATTAGTCTAGACACGTCTTACTGCATTGATTGCATGAATAGTGTATAGACAAAATTCATATCTTAGCGTATCTGCTAATCCATATCTTAGTGTATCTGTTACTGTAAACTTTGCCTGACATATCCCTTAAATTCCTCCGTAATCTACGAAATGTTTTGCGCTATATATATAGATATTCTATGTAATTTGAATACCACCCGATAGCTGGAAAATCATTTCATATCGAAAAATCCTTTATTCAATCGAACGAAATAGAATTCATCATTAGTTCAAGTCCCTCGAATTCCGATATTGAATCCCACTCAAGCTCCTAAAGCAGTGTGACTGGAATGTATCAATCAATTAGTCATCATCTATTCTGGATGAATTGGGGATGGGTTCGTAGCCTCCTCAATCATTGGAGACAAGAAGAAGGTGATCCCTTCCATCCACCACATTGCCCTCTTGGCGATGAACCTGAAGCACTTACCGGCGAACCGGTCTGAAACACCATTTTCTCTCTCATTTCCAGAGTATCTCTCACGATTATATACTACATCAAATTCTAGATTTTATTTATTCGCTTGTCCGAACCGACAATCTCCCCGGTGTAATAGAAGAAGTCAACAAGCTTCGCGCTCGAGTAGTGGCTTTAGAGAATATGGTGCAAGGGTTACAAACACCAATAGCAGCACCAGCAGCATAACCAGTACCACCATCAGCAACACCAACAATACCATCACCACCACCAACAGTAACATCCGCATCCCATACTTCAACATCACAACCTATATCCCACGAGTACCAATGACATACACTCTATAGATACCAAGGAATACCAACAACAACAAACGATGAAGTATTGATTCATAACTTCATTGGAGAAACATTTTGCGACGATTATGTAGTCTCTAAAGTCTTAGAGATTATCTATTCTAGCCCTAACCATAAATTAGATGAGTGAACCCAAATGATAGAAGGAAGAGTAGAAACCCTGACAAGAATGATGTGTGGTTTACAAGCTAGACTTGATTTATCAACAGCATCAACAGTACCATAAACATCACCAGTACAGTCAGTGCCATCAGCGTTGTCAGAATAAGCAGCACCTATAACATTACAAACTCCGTCAGTTCAAGAATCACCGTGGACATCATTATAAATCAACAACAAGTATGTCATATCAATGAGTTATGAAGTATTAACTCATTTCCACTGAAGAATTTATATGTATATCTTATATATATAAATTTTTAGACCATAATAAATCTTTCCGTACTAAGCTATTATGTGTGAATCTTAACTACTCGGTTAATTCATGTTACTAATATGCGATAATGTACGTCCTTCGTCCACAACTTAACCATCATTAACTACAATCTCTGCCTCAATTCAATAAATCCCAATTCATAATAAATCAAATGAATTATTCAAATATAAGTTTGATTTTTCACTTTCATCGTCGATGTACTCGAAACTTTTCAAATAACATTATTCGTACCTTGCGAAATTCACAAGAATTCCACAAACACCAACAAATAACGAAGTATTAATTCATAATTTCAATTTTATTGAATAAATACTCCGTAAAAGTTATGTAATTTCTAAAGTCTTTAGGGATTACTCAATTCTAGTTTCAACCGTAAATCAAATGAGTTTAATTTAATATTAACTCATTAAATCTCTGTTACATCTGAAGAAAATATACATATATATATTTTCATAAGGACTGTAATAAAATTCTTTTGTACAAAATATTAATTGTGAATTTTTTAAAACGGGTAGGTAATACCCGAGAGATATATAAATTCACAATTATTATGTTACATTCTTCGAATCTGATTAAGCAAATTATCAACTATACTTCCTAGTTTCACAATAATATACATTCATTCATAAAAATCAAAACAACCATACTCATTCAAATTTAATTACATATTCTAATTTTGAAATTGCAAAATTTAATTCGGGATATAAACAGTATCATCACTCTGAGATTCTTACATCTTTCAAAGCTATACTTTGACTTCAAAACTGTGTTAGAACATCATATGTATATTAACGATTACAAACTGTGTTCAAACTCTCCGAAGTTTCCTAAGACACTTCAAACAATGAACAATCGAGATGATGATCGAACCACATATTACCCACAGTTATGTACGTAAAAAGCTCTCGAAGCTAAAGTCATAGTTCGACGCGTATCCGTGTCAGAACCTTTGGCATTTATTAGCAAAAATGACTTTTCAATTCCTTTTTAAAGTAGCCAGTTTTATCACAGCTCCAACAAGTCAACTTCAACTTTTCAGTCAGACTAGTCTTATTATAACCTCGATAGATACGTTGCCCTTTCGTCATCGTTACTGGGGAACCTTTCATATCTCGCCACCATAGCAATAAACTTACCAACAACTTCAATTATCTTTGACTTTTCGAAAAATCATTATATTTATTGAAATCACATCATTTACTCATTCGCATCTTGTAACGAGAATTGTCATACGAATCATCGGAAATTAGCAACCAGTATTTTGAAATCTCGCAGCATGTCTAAACCAACAGTTATATGTGTACGTAAAACGTCTATCTCCTGGACTTACATACTTTGAATGTGAAGTTCTGAAAAATATTTTGAACTGCAAACTAGTTCTTAAAATGCTGATGAAGCATCAAAAACTGTAAACGATCTTAACAGTAAAAAGTTTGATGACAAAGAATAATAAGGTGGTAAAGATGAGAAAAAGAGAAGGTTTGGAACTGAAAAACAGATTGAACAGACTATGAAGGAGGCTGTGGACAAATTACAAAGACTAAATCGGCCTTCAAAGAATCCAAATGATTCAGTGCTGCTAAAGTCATTAACGAATACTTTAATCTTTATTCTAAACCTTTACAGACAAATCTTCATCATCATCCATCAATATTAGAAATTCTAAGATATTATCATATCTTTCATTATAAATATCTACGATATTTCTGAAGATATTTTCACAACTAATCTTATCTAAAGTCATTTATCTCTTTGCGCTATCAGTGTTACATCATATAAGAAACTATTAGTTTCTATATTCTATAAACTTTCGAGTTTAAAATAGAAATATTTTTGAAGTAGTGTTGGGAACTGAAGCATGAATTAGTATAATATAATGACACTTGATCAACGTGATTATATTACGGTAAGTCATGTTGAGTTCTAAATGGAACGTGATGATTCACAGATCATAACGTTATCATGTGCCATGTTACACGACTCTTGTATTCTCTTCAACCTCTAAAATATCAAGAAAATATTTCTTGATGATTCGGTCTTTTCCAGAATATTCTGGTAATTTGACAAATCAAGATCGTGCCATTACAAATTTCCTTCTTAGAACATTAACTATGTTCATTCTGAAATTCATATCTGCGAATACTAGACCATTATAAACGTTGCGTAATCGCAAGAAGAAGAAACGAAAGGACAAAACTCCGAAATAGAAATTGGAGTATAAATCGCATCAAATAGAAGGGAGCATTAACTTTGGATGTCAATGATTATAGAAGACAGAAGCAGTGGCTTTGAAATATAAGGGAAGATATAAAACCCAACAACCACCCAAAAATTATAAACCATATATATCGATGCATATCGCAATATAAAGACACGGAAGAACTAAAAATACTATAAAACCGAGAGTATAGTAGAACTAAATAGATTCTTCCGGAGGCAGATGAAAAAGAAGAACGACAGATATGAAAGTGAGGAGTATATTGAGAATCAGTACTGGATGAAGCATATTGACAAATACGTTAAAATATGAGTTGAGGGAGAAAGAATAGAAGGAGTGAGTTGTAAGGAAACGAAGGAGGTGGATTTATAGTGAAATACCCGATAGAGAAATAAAGATGGATTATCGTATTAATTCGAAGAGAATCATAATCTCCTTAATCACCGAAGCATCAAATCCAATATAGATTACAAAGATTTTCTTTAAATTCGGAGATCAATTATGATGACGTCAAAAGATATGACGAATCACTATAATCTTATTTCCTTCATTTACGATAACTTCCCTCATACGCTTCGAGTAATCGAATTATTTTATCCATACTTCTTAGACATGATAAAACTTTATAATCGTCATAATAACATTCTCATTGTTAGTCATGACGACCTCTATCAAATTTCGGGGATGAAATTTCTTTAACGGGTAGGTACTGTGACGACCCGGAAATTTCCGACTAAATTTAAACTTTATCTTTATATTATTCTGACACGATAAGCAATGTTTGTTAAGTTAAATCTCAAGGATTTTAAACTATGTTTATACATTCATTTAAACCTCGACCAAATTCCAATGATTCACGATCCATTAAATGAACATATATGAATATGTATGTATATGTGTATATATTATAAATTGAAAATGTCAACAAAGTATTTAAACGTATAATGCTTTACATGAACGTATTTGTTTCAATATGATTATCGACAAAATTAAAAAAATATATTAAATGATTGAATTATCAGAAACATTGAATTATGATTACAAGTCTCTGTTGAGAGTCCACTATGATTGAGAAAATCTATTCCTTTTAACGATATTCGGAATAATTTGTAAAGCTATTTATAAATAAAAACAAAAAGTGTCATTTACGAAAGTTAGACAAAAGTTAGTGGAGAATTGGTTTTCATAATATTCTATTAATCTATTTTCAAACGTATAAAAACGTTTTCAGTTTAAAAAGAACTTTATTATTAAAATGTATATAACTTTTATAAATATCTAGAATCACTTTTGACAACTCATTACTTAACCAGTATAATAAATATAACGATATTTATATTTTATTACATTAAATATATATAACGATTTAAATTAATATTATATATATTTATACGCTTATTATACATACATAGTTTTTATACTTTTACTATACTTTAACTTTACCTTTACTTTACTTTTACTTTACTTTAACTTTAATAATTTACTTTAATAATTCATACTTTAATAATTCACTTTAATAATTCATACTTTAATAATTTACTTTAATAATTCATACTTTAATAATTCACTTTAATAATTCAAAAATATATTATAAATAGAATTCAATAGGTTTCATTATTTCATAGAAACATGAAAATATATTTCTCTAAACTCTCTCAATTGATTTATATATATATATATATATATATATATATATATATATATATATATATATATATATATATATATATATATATATATATATATATATTTGCTCTGTATTATTTCAAGATATTATTAGTATATAAAAAATATTACGACGGAGTGCTGTTCGAGTGATTTCAAAATAGTTTTTTGAATGAGTCGAAGCTAAGGAAATTATGAGTTATAGCTATGGAGGTGATGGGTATGGTTCATGGGTATGCTCGTGAGGTTAATCTAGTGTTTATCATCTCCGTTGCGTCTATGTACTTTCCTGCAATATTAAATCTCAATATTGATACGTGAGCACTTATAACTTAACTTTTATATATCAATAGTGTATCCCTGACTAGTGCTCGAGTATATAGGATTATGCATGCTTGTAAATTCGATATTGTCCTTAGATAGGTTTGTTGAATCCTGAATTAGATATATATGCTACCGAGATAGGGTATATGATATGCATGTCGTTGGAAAGCTAGCGAAAAACTAAGAACTTTTCATTTATATATCGAATGGTTTCGATGAACGGATTAGAAGTTATAGTCAACTGAATTTTAGTATTATTGTTAAAATGATTATTATTACTATCGTCGTTATTATTTTAATAGAAATATCATTGTTATTATAAAATATCATTATTATTATTATGTTAGTATTATCATTTTATCATAATAACATTTTTAGTAAATATAAATATTGTTATTTTTTTATAGAATAATAATTATTATTATTACAAAATAATACAACTTTTACTTATTATTATTATGATCAATATTATTTTATCAAATAAATAGGGGATACAAAGATATTTTTCACCACGCGTAATATAATTACATTAATAATACTTACCACTATAGTTTTACGATATTAAGTGAACTTTATAAATTTTACTACTTAAGATATATAAAAGTATATTTTATCATATATAAACGTTAATATAAATTTTTATTAATAAATGACTTTTATTATTATAAAATCTAACAAATATATTTAAATATATAAAACGACTATAGTTAAGTTATATAATAAACACGTATAAATTTTAGAAGTCATTTTGGGTCAAGTTGACTTTTGTTGACTTTTGTTGACTTTTGCATATTAGTCTCGAGCATTAGGATTGTGGTACACTATGACTTAACCAAAAATTGTTAGACAAATATTGACCAACATATAAATATATATAATTAATATAGGTTCGTGAATCCGAGGCCAACCTTGCACTTGTTAAATGACGTTATATGTATTTTTACTACGAAATACAGTATGGTGAGTTTCATTTGCTCCTTTTATATATATTTTTGGGACTGAGAATACATGCGCTGTTTTTATAAATGTTTTACGAAATAGGCACAAGTACTAAAACTAATTCTACGTGAGTTTAAACCAGAAATATACCCTTAGCTTGGTAACATTAAACTACTTGTCTATATACGGTAGGCGCGAATCCTAAAGATAGATCTATTGGGCCTGACAAACCTCATCCTGACTATGGGATGCTTTAGTACTTCGAGGTTATTTTAAACACACCTGATCTGGTGTACTTCAGAGGGTAAAACATGAACGTTAAGGCTTGTTACCGGGTGCCTACAACTTATAGAATACTTTTATACACTTGCGAGTGTACATATATTTATAAATGGAAATCTTGTGGTCTATTAATATATTGAAATGATTGTTATGATAAACCTATGAACTCACCAACCTTTTGGTGGACACTTTAAAGCATGTTTATTCCCAGGTATTAAAGAAATCTTCCGCTGTACATTAGCTCATTTTAAGGATATTACTTGGAGTCATTCATGGCATATTTTGAAAGACGTTGCATTCGAGTCATTGAGTTCATCAAGATTATTATTAAGTCAATTATAGTTGGATGTATTATGAAATGGTATGCATGCCGTCAACTTTCGTTGTAAAGAAAGTTTGTCTTTTAAAAACGAATGTAATGTTTGTAAAATGTATCATATAGAGGTCAAATACCTCACGATGTAATCAACTATTATGAATCGTTTATAATGTATATGAACGGGTCATTTCACACACGTACGACTGAGAGATCAACTGTGCGAGTGATATAGTCACTCGTGTCACTGTTGACACGTTTGAGCAGTAATATGGTTTTAGACAATGTACACGGTTGAGGCAAAATTCTAAGCGAGTGAGTCAACAGTGTGGTGACTCGTGCGGTTAATCACACGTGTCAGCTCTTGCAGACGAGTGATCAATAAAATCAAGACAAATGAGTGAGCTCAAAGGTCCACACGGTTGATCATCAACCGTGCACTGACTCGTGCAAGTCATGTCTCACGCGTGCGAGTGACGTCACTCGTGCGTGTCTGATGAAACTGAATATTAAATGCCTTTTTTCAAATCAACAAAATCACATAATTGTTCATTTTATGGACCGATTTACATCACAATAGCATTATAAGGTTCCGTAAAACACAAAATAAATACAGATACACATCAAAACAACCTTCAATTTCATGAAATTCGAGTTGTACACACTTATGGTTTCGACTCATTAAAACATCAAATTAAGGTACTAAAACTCGATGATATCATACCTAATAGGTGGCGCTGGATTCGTCTAAAGATGCTTAACGTTCGTTGCAAAGGAATGATTGATCGGTGATGATCGAATTTAGAGAGAGAAAAAATGTTGGGTGCACAAGTGTGAGCTGTTGAGCTCATCACCCCTATTTATACTCTCGTGATCAACCGTGAGGTTGATCACACGATCCACCATCAAACACGCGTCTCACCTAAATCACACGTACGTGTGACCCAATTGTCTTAGGACAAGATTGATCAGGGTCATCCGTACGGTTAACCTCAAACGTGTGTTCAATCGTACGGTTCACATATCAAGCGTGCGTTTGAGCACTTAGGCAATTTCAAAACTTCAAAATTTTACAACCTTAGGATCTCGACACGTTCGACAATCTTAGATCTAACAAGCACTTTCAACTTGAGTCAAAAATTACTACACCTTCAAGAAATGATCATTAACACTTAGGCAGATAAAATCCTAACCTAAACAAGGTTTTTACTCTAATCATCCTGTGATCCAATAGTAAATCCTACAGTGTAATGTCAACTTAAGTTCATTAGCAATCTAAAACACCAATGTCCTTCGAACAATCACAAGCTCTACAAACTTATATTTCATGGATTTGGTGGCCCAATATCTTGATCTCAACAAAGTTCTTTCAGATGTCGTTATGCACTCAGAGGATAATCAGAAAAACAAGGAAATGATAGAATCTTTATGAATTTTCTGATGTAAAATGTCATGCAACTAAAATTATGCAAATGAAAGATAATCTATCATGAAATGCAATAACATGCAAACCAAAATCTTTTTGTTGTTTTATAGTTTTCAATGCAAACTAAATAACAGTACAGATATATAAGACATACAAATCCACATTCTTTTTGTGAGCAAGATGATTAACAATTTTTTAAAAAAAATGGATCAGAACTGACATATTGAATCAATTTCTGATGTCCATTCCTAATTATCCAGTCTATGTCTATTATCATGTAATTACTGATATCAATCCTCATTAAACATGAACATATTCATTCCGGACACTTCGACAATCATGTTGGCATTAATTACTTGAACACTATAAAGTAATGATTTTTGAGATCATGCTAAGTTCATTAATCCTTGATTCTTCCATCACTTATGATTGTGCGTTTTTATTAGGTTATCAATTCATTACACGTAACTTTCCGTTATCTCTTTCCATGTACTTCATTCAAATTGAACAGGATGGTTCTCACGGCATTTTGAATAACCCTGTCAGCCTTTGGCTTCTACCAATTTGTTGACAATCTTCAATCTAGTTGGCTCAGATGATCTCAGAGTATATTGGATTATCCGAATAGGCGCACTATTTACCGCGGGGATTGGTCTACAGTTAAAGCAGACTTGCCTGATGACCAGTCATCACACGAAATAAATCTCGAGGCCCTTAACTTCTTATGTTCAAGTTGTCATGGAAAACGGAATTGAAAGTTAAACTTTCATATATATATATATATATATATATATATATATATATATATATATATATATATATATATATATATAATTAGAGTATATCTAGATAAGTATCTTTCCAACTTACAGTCTTAATGGATATAACTCTAAATTGCAGATGACAAGAATCTTGATAGTTCAGTGTGAACGTCGTGATTAAACAATTCAAGCTGCACGGGGGCGTCACACTAAGAATGATCTGAGTTCTTTATGAGCACATCATGAATCAGCATTCTTCATACTTTTCAGGACTTTGCCATCTTGATACGCCAATTTTATTGACTTTGATTTTCTTTTGATATTTCTTTTTCAGCATATTACAGTCTTTTGATATAATGATTTTGAAAGTCATCATGAATGGATTTTCCATTTTTATGCATGAACTCATGTTTCTTTGTTGTGTGCTCAGATCACTCGAAGGTGTTCTCCCTTAAATGCTTGAACGGTCCGCAATAAGGAATTATACTTTTCGACCTTAAGTGAGAAGGACACTTACTTTCGACATAAACTAATTTTCTCTGTATTTTCAGGGTTTAGTTTCGATTATTAAGTCTCAGGCCCTTGACAACGTGGTATGCACCAGCCAAACAGATAATCCTCAACCCCTTAAATGAACTATTGAATGTCCCATTCATAGCTGTGAAACTGAATTGGTAGAGCAACGTTGAATATTGCTTGAGGACATCCAACACCAACTTTCTCTAATGATTATCAATTATGATAGGGGATACCCTCAACCGACTGTTGAGTTTCTCAACAACTATCATTACATACAGTTTCAGAGATAATTAGGTGATTACCTTCAAACGCTACAGATCGTCCATGACTTCTGAATCTTAGATGATCGTTATTCTTATTATGATTGTCTAATGCCAAGAATTCATAAGTCACATCTATCAATACATCACACAACAGATAGACATAAACGTTCAAATCAGTCCTTACAAATCAAATATATCAAATCTCAGTACAGTAATTTCTTCATGTCCAAATATTAATTAAAACAAGCTCATTTTTGGATTTTTCAACTTTTTAAGATTTTCTGGTGAGACATTTTTCACTTTTTAGGTATTTTCTGCAGATAACATATACTCCCCCTAAAATGCTGAAATATAAAATCTTTGTGTGTTTTAGCATTTTAACCAAACAGAAAATAACTACAGACTAGCATGCAAACATGAGATAAATCATGCAAAGGAATGCAGACAGAAAGCAAAAATATGCAATACAGATAATTAACAACTAAAAATCTATATGTCATGCATCCTACATGCAAAGTCTAAAAGCTTGACTAACCCTGACACACAACATCCGTAATTACTTTGTCTCGATCAACAATGCCATTCATCTCTAGTAGGAGTAAGAACCTAGGTTTATCAAAAGCCTTAGTAAATAGGTCAGCCCTTTGGTTCTTAGTACCTATTCTCTTAACCTCAATAATCTTTTTCTCATGACAATCCCTAAGAAAATGATATTTAACACCTATGTGTTTAGTCTTAGAATGCTAAACAGGATTCTTAGTGATCGCTATAGCAGCAGTATTATCAATATAAAGAGGAGAGAAAGAGATTCTTAGCCCGTAATCGCGAAGTTGTTGTTGGATCCAAACAACTTGCAAACAACAACTAGCAGCAACTATATATTCAGCTTCACACGTGGAAAGAGCAACTGCAGTTTGTTTCTTGCACTGCCAGGTCACGAGCATTTCACCTAGAAATTGACATCCTCCTGATGTAGACTTGTTGTTGATTTTGCAACCAGCATAATCTGAATCGCTGTAAGCTACAAGATCAAACTTCTCATCGTTCGAATACCAGATGCCGAGATTTAGCGAATGCAACAGATAACGTAGAATTTTTTTGGCAGCTGTAAGATGAACTGTATTCGGATTAACTTGATAACGAGCACACAGACATGTTTCGAACATAATATCCGGCCTAGACGCAGTGAGATACATGAGCGATCTGATTATTGCTCGATAATAAGTAGGATCAACAGGTTCTCCTTCGCACTCTAGCAAAATACCGTGATTCACAGCTAACGGAGTTGACACAGGACGTTCTTGAGTCATACCGAATCGTTCGAGTATATCATTTACATACTTTGCTTGATGAAGAAAAATACCATTACTAGTCTGTTCGACTTGTAAACCAAGAAAGTAGTGTAAGAGACCCAATTTACTCATTTCG
Source organism: Rutidosis leptorrhynchoides (assembly GCF_046630445.1). Classification (NCBI taxonomy): domain Eukaryota; kingdom Viridiplantae; phylum Streptophyta; class Magnoliopsida; order Asterales; family Asteraceae; genus Rutidosis; species Rutidosis leptorrhynchoides. The sequence goes on from NC_092336.1 coordinate 249,917,560, forward strand.
AACTCGTCCTTCATCACCTGTTTGAACTCATCAACGAGTTCCTGCTTAGTAGCACCGAAGATAATATCGTCAACATAAATCTGGACTAAAATAATGTCGTCATCTTAAACTTTTGTGAACAGAGTACAATCTACCGTGCCCATTTGATATCCTTTTTCAATCAGATAACTCGATAACCGTCCGTACCAAGCTCTAGGAGCTTGATGTAAACCATAAAGGGCTCTACGTAACAGGTAAACTTTATCAGGATGAAGATGATCTTCAAAACCCGGAGGTTGACTGACATATACTCTTTCATTTAGCTTGCCATAAAGAAATGCACTCTTAACATCCATTTGATAAACTTTAAACTTCATAAAAGACACAAAAGTCAAGAAAATACGAATCGCTTCCAATCTGGCAACAGGAGCGAAAACTTCATCGTAATCAAATTCAGGATCTTGCTGATAACCTTTAGCAACTAATCTTACTTTGTTATGGGTAACATTGCCATCTTCGTCGAATTTGCACTTCCAAACCCATTTGAGGTCGATTACTTTCGCACCATGCGGCTTAGTAACTAACTTCCAAATATCTAGACGATGGAATTGCTGAATCTCTTCTTGCATAGCCATGACCCAATCAACATGCTTCAAAGCTTCTTTTGTTGTCTTTGGCTCTATTCTAGAAATATGACATGAGTACTCGTAATATGCAGCAGCGGCTGTCATATGAGTATCAACTTGACCATCAAACTGAACTTGTCTTCTTGTCCTAGCGCATGCATTCAGATCTCCAATTATATTTTCTCTAGGATGAGCAGCTGTAGTTCTGGGAACTGGGTGTGCGGGAATAGGTATTTCTTGATGTAGATTCGTGGTATCTTCATCTTCAGGATTATCAGAATTATCACTCGAAATATCAGATCCGCAGGTATCGTACACTGGTTCAACATCTTGATCTGAATCTTGTGCTGGTTCAACGACAGTAGGTAATGGAGTTGGAGTAGGTGCAGACACTTTTAGCTCTTTCTGTAAATCAAACAGTATTTGTAACTCTACTTCATTCTCCGTCTAATCTGGAGCAAGATTAAATGAATCAATCAGCTCATCATAGTTGTAGATCCAAGGATGACTTTTGGTAGCAGTCTTTGTGTAATTTCGTTGGACGTCAACTTCAGACCATTCTTTAACACATCTCGTCTCATTGTTGAAAACTCTCTTGTTAGGAGAACTGTAACCGAGAAATACTCCAGTAACCACTTTCGAATCAAACTTACTTCCTGGTTTTCTCTTCAAAATGGTACACGGGGCACTAAATGGTTTTAGATGATTCAATGATGGCTTTCTCCCGTGCAATAACTCATAGCATGTTTTACCCAGTCGTTTAACAGTTAAAACTCGATTCATAGTGTAACAAGAATTTGCAACAGCTTCACCCCAAAAATGAACAGGTAAAGATGAATCAGCTAGCATAGTTCTAGCAGTCTCAATCAAAACCCTATTCTTCCTTTCAGCAACACCATTCATCTGTGGAGCGTATGCAGAACTGAACTGCATATTGATACCTTTTTCAATACAGAAACCTGCAAGAAACTGATTCTTGAATTTGGTACCGTTGTCACAACGAATTTTTCTAACTTTCAAATTAAAACCTGTCTCTAATCGATTGATTAGCACTTTCAAGTTCTCAAATGTATCGGACTTCTCTTTCAAGAACATTACCCAAGAGAATCTTGAATAATCATCAGTTACCACCAGACAATACTTACTTCCATCAATGCTTTCAAAACGAATTGGACCGAAAACATCCATATGTAACAATTCAAGTGGAGCAGAGATAGGATTGTACTTCATCAACTTATGAGCTTTCTTGCTCTGCTTACCCTTCTTACACGGAACACATGTTCCTGGAATCTGAAAAGATCGAAGATCAACACCTTCTACAAGATTGTTGTGAACCAGATGGTTCATCTTCCAAAAAATTAAATGACCCATGCGTTTATGCCATGTAATAGAATCTTGTTCAGTCGCTTTAGAAACAAAAGCTTGATGATGTTCAGCAGTTAAAGTAGCAACATTCATATCTAGCATGTATAAATTAGCTTATCTAGGAGCCTTCATCAAAATCATTTCTGGAGTAATCACAAACTCTGGTTTCAAAATGTAGCTGAATTCATCATCAAATGCTACTTTGAAGGATTTTTCATAGATTTGTGACACCGATAACAAATTGTTTACAAGCTCTTGACAGTAGTTTACTTTGTCGAAACTAACTTTATCATTCTTCAATAAACCTTGAGCTGAAATGTGACCTCCTTTATCTCCAGCAAATGCAACATAGCCTCCCTTAATTGGGTGTACATCCGAGAGAAGAGATAGATGTCCAGTCATATGTCTCGAAGCGCCGCTATCCACTATCTAGGTGTTGTTTGTAGGTAGCCTAGTTCCCTGCATATCACATTAAAAGAATTAATTGATAATGGGAACCCACACCCGGACGACAGTAGGCTGTCCATTAACACCCATAGCTTGAACTTCTATCCATTTCCCATTTGAGTCAGGTGGAACCTCATCGTCTGAAACCATAAACTTAGACAGTTTAGAAGAAGCAACATTGCTCTTCTGGTTTTTCACATTTTGCTCATCTTCATAGCGAATTACACGTGGTCTGGTACGGGAAAAGTATTTCCTACGACTAGCTTTTTGCGAAGGTGATCGTGCCTTAAATATATAGGATTTACCTCGATCACTTGATTTGGCAACTCTTGCCTCAGTATCCTTCTTAGGAACCTTCATCTTCACAGGGGAAATTGACCTATTGAAGTTCTTTCTCTTATAGTCTCCATAGACAACATTTGTCATATGTCTTCTAGTGCGAACTTCATCATGAACAGGTGAACCTGTTCTGTGAACATGAGGTGATCGGTGATCATCATATGTGAGGTCAATCTTACATCTTGATGTTCTATACCTTGTAGGACAGTTAGCAGCAATGTGTCCAAACACACCACAACTAAAACATTGTCGAAATTCTCTATATCCTCTAGATTGATATTGATTATTAGGGTTAGAGGAAGAGGGATCTTGTGTTTTTGCAAACACAGGAGAATCGTTTGAACTCTTTCTAGGAACAGGTTTAGATACAGGTTTAGGTGTAACCGGTGGAACCACTCTATTAGCAAACTTTGGATTTTTCATAATCCGAATTGGCTCATCAGGTGTTATCACCTTCCTTTTCTCCGACTTATCTCCTAGACCAATTTTCTTATCTTCCTCATGATCTAAAGATCCTTCAGTGGTATCATCAGAAGGTGCATTCTCAGTTGAGCTACACTTTTTGTTCTTCTCAACATAGTCCTCATAACTAGGTGGAATACAGTCTTCTGGTCGTCCATCAACAACATTTGCATTAACAAATTTGTTCTGAAACGGTGGAGCTGCGGCCTTTAATCCAATACCCTTTCCCTTGGTGCCATTTAATTCCACCATTAATGCATTCCATTGTGACGCACTTGCCCAACATTTCATCTTAATTGACATAGCTTCAAAATCAACTTTAACACATTCATTTTCTTTCTTCAATTCATTTATTGTGTCAACACGTTTAACTAAAGCTTGATTTATATCAAAGTTATAACATTTGAGATCGTGAAGTTGTTTTTTATAAACTTTGATTTGCTCTTTCAACTCAGTTTCAACCTTAGTGGTCACATGGTCAGCATGCCATTTTTCTTTCATTTCCTCATATGACTTAGTTAAATTATCTATTGTCACCTTAGATTCAGCACATTTAACACATTCAATAACAGTAGATGGATCAGAAGATACCTGTTGAGCATTATTTGATGAGGAAGTCTTAGCCATAAATGCAAAGAAATCAGTCTTCTTCCCATCATCGAGCTCATCTTCTGATTCTGACGAGTCTGTAATAAACTCTGAAGTATCAGCATCTTTACCCAAATGAATCTGCTCAAGTTTATCCCATATATCCTTAGCTTTTGTCAAACAAGAAACCTTTTCAAGATCACTAGTTGATAAGCACATCTTCAATAAGTTAACTGCTTGATTGTTCAATGCTTCAAAATCAGTTTGATCTACCCAAGTATGATCAGCTTTATCTTCAACCTCTGATTCTGACATCTTGTCCGAATCATCAATTTCTGAATTTACACTCTCAAGATCTGAACCTTCACCCAAAAGAACTAACATCTTCAATTCAACAGCAATCATTCTGTGAAGACCCGTCCTAATCCATCCGGACGAAATCCATATCGATTATAAACGATTCGAAATAGTTGATTACATCGCGAGGTATTTGACCTCTATATGACACATTTTATAAACATTGCATTCAATTTTAAAAGACATTCTTTCTTTACAACGAAAATTGACGGCATGCATACAATTTCAGAATATATTCAACTTTAATTGACTTAATAATAATCTTGATGAACTCGACGACTCGAATGCAACGTCTTTTGAAATATGCCATGAATGACTCCAAGTAATGTTTCTAAAATGAGCAAATGCACAGCAGAAGATTTCTTTCATACCTGAGAATAAACATGCTTTCAATTGTTAACCAAAAGGTTGGTGAGTTCATTAGTTTATCATAAATAATCATTTCATAATTTTAATAGACCACAAGATTTCATATTTCCATTTCTCATAAACATACGTCCCATGCATAGAGACAAAAATATCATTCATATGGATTGAACACCTGGTAACCGACATTCACAATATGCATATAAGAATATCCCCATCATTCCGGGATCCTCCTTCGGACATGATATAAATTTCGAAGTACTAAAGCATCCGGTACTTTGGATGGGGCTTGTTGGGCCCGATAGATCTATCTTTAGAGTTCGCGTCAATTAGGGTGTCTGTTCCCTAATTCTTAGATTACCAGACTTAATAAAAAGGGGCATACTCAGTTTCGATCATTCAACCGTATAATGTAGTTTCAATTACTTGTGTCTATTTCGTAAAACAGTTATAAAAACAGCGCATGTATTCTCAGTCCCAAATATATATATTGCAAAAGCATTTAAAAAGGGATTAATGAAACTCACCTAATGTATTTTGTAGTAAAAATACATATGACTATATTGAACAATGCAGGGTTGGCCTCGGATTCACGAACCTATATCAATTGTATATTTATTAAAACATATAATCGTAATCGAGCAAGTTTATATATATTATTATTAATAATATACTTGTTATATTTCATGTTATTTGGATCATTTTAATATATTTAATTTATATATTTTATATAGTTAATATTTATCATTATTTATATTATACATATATATGTAAGGTTTTATATATGATAACAATATATATTTGTGTATTAACTGATACATTTTATATATATAATTTAGTAATTATCATTTTAATAATAACCATATAATGATACATAATATTAATATTATTGTAATGTATTGTTGTATAAAATATCTATTTGTAATAATACCAGTATCGACAAGAATGATAATAGTAATGATAATAATAATAGTAATAATATTAGTAGTAATAGTATCTATTTTAATGTATATGGTAATCTTAATAAAAATGCTAATTTTGATAATTTTAATTAAAATGATACTTTTAGTAAATGATAATAATATCAGTACTAATAATACATATCAGATTTATCCTAAGTTTCTTATAATTTCTAAACTTATGACTACAGTTTCTATAACTTAAATTTGTAATCGTATTCGTATTTGTACCTATATTCAAATAATTATGACCATTTTTCATAATTTTTATCGTATCACTTTTATTATTAATTTTGTAACATGAATGTTGTTAATATGTTCATAATCATCTTAATGACGATAATCATAATATTACAATAATAATCAGAATAATATTAATAATAATAATAATACTAATACTAATACTAGTAATAATAATAATACTTAATGATAATATTAGTAATAATAATAATGATAATACTATTAATTAGATAAATGATAATAATAATAATTATACTTTAATTCTTAGGAACTAATAACACTTATCTTAATAATAACCATAATCAATAATAATAATAATAATAATAATAATGATAATAATAATAATAATAATAATTATAATAATAATGAAGTAATAACAATAACAATAAAAGACTACTACCTCACAAGAATAGGTTCCAAAAAGAATATAATTGCCCTTGCCCGGACTCGAACCCGAGACCTCTCGGTAACACACAAACAACCTTAACCAACTGATCCATTCGATTTTTACTGATTATAACTCTTCTAAATATTATTTAACCTATTAACTTCTGTTTCCCTTTCATCTTCTCTTCAAACATATAAATCGGCCAAGACAGTTTTAAATTGTCCCAATTAAGATATTTTAAAACATTTGTAATTAATAGAAATCAGATGTCAGATGTTAGCATTAAAAGGAAAACGAGAAAAAAAAATAAAAAATAAAAATAAAAACTGCTACTGCAGTCTCGACGCATACAGAAAAAAAAATCTTGATTTTTAATTAGAGATCGTTTTAACAAAAACTTACTTTATGAAATATGTTGCAAAACCCCTTTAGAAACTATCTTTGTACCTAATTGAATCTGAAACATCGAATTAAAAACGAATTTTGAGAAGAACTATTATTTTGACTTTTGAAAATATATCTTTGACTTCGAAATTCGAATTTGATTTTATGAATTAAGAACTGAAACTTTATATATAGATTAAATGAAGGATTTCTAACAATCCTCCATTTATAGATTTTTAAATGCGACACAGAATCGTGATTTGGCTCAAAAGTTGAAGAACGGGTTTTGCAGTCTGTTTAAAAAAAATATTATTAATTTAACTAATTTAACAGTATTGGGTTGTTGAAATTGATATTGGAAATGGAAGGTAGTTCGAATGGATCTAATATTACAATGAATTAGTCAATCTTATAATGGAATCAGTCGACAGCCAGTACAAATATAACAGGAATTAAATAAGAAAAAAATATATAAAAGCAGATTACGTTATCTACTGAGTTTGGATGTTTTCTATTGATTGAATCACAATAGGGGACAGAAACAAGATAATGCTACAGATTGAGAGCTACTGATAACAGATCCTGATTCCAAATGAGTACGTTCTATAGTATAATGTATATTAATATATTAATTATTAGTAATTATAATTAATTAAAATCCTATTAATAATTGAATTAATAATAATAATAGTAATAATAATAATAATGTTAATATTATCAAATAATACTAAAAATGATATCAATAATAATTTATAATAATAATAATACTAATTATTAATGGTAATAATAATATCCAATAATAATACTAATATTAATCATAAATACTAAAATTAAAATTTTATTATTAGTTATAATACTAATGATATTAATAATCTTAATAAAGATAATAATAATACATAACCATTTATAGTAATTAAAATTATAATCTTACTACTAATTATGATATGAATAATGATAACAACAATACTAATAACACTAATATTAATAGTAGTTATATAACAATTCAGTTGTATCAATTTCATATTTATGTAACATACAAAATATTAATAATAACTTTGTTATTAATATTTACTACATATTCTAATAATAGTAGTGAAAGTAATATTAATATTAGTAAAGGTAACAACTTAATTGCATTAGATTTCTTATCTATATCTATTATCTATAACAGTATAACTAATACTGATATTAATTATTAATATTAATATTAGTATTAATAATAATAATGAAAGTAATAAAATCTTATTTAATTTGTTTAATAATATATTGTTAATTATGTAATATTTAATAATCATATAATATATTATATAGTAACTTTTACTGAATCTTTATCATTTAACTATATATATATATAATTTAATAATATACATAAATCTCATATGTCTATATATTCATTTTAAATTTTACTTAATTATTTTGTATCTTATTTAACATATCTAATTCCAATGTTTAAATTATATTTTATAATTTTAAATTACTACACATATTTATTTATATTTACATATATATATGTACAATTTTATTTACAAACAATGGTTCGTGAATCATCGGAATTAGTCAGAGAGTAATTGATTACGTGACTATAGTTCCAAAACTTTTGAGGTTAAAAATTACAGACTTTGCTTATCGTGTCGGAAACATATAAAGATAAAGTTTAAATTTAGTCAGAAATTCCCGGGTCGTCACAGTACCTATCCGTTAAAGAAATTTCGTCCCGAAATTTGAGTATGGTCGTCATGGTTAACAATAAAAATGTTTTCATGACGCATATGAGTTGATAAATAGAGTTTTATCATTATTGATTAATACAGAAAAAATAATTCGATTATTCGAAGAGCACGAATGAAGCTATCACAATAAAGTGAAATGAATAAATGAAGTTTCGTTTTAACTTTTGACGTTGCCTGGGTTGAATTCCGGAATTCAAGGGATTTAAAAGAAAATCTTGGAAATCTATAAGATCTGATTCTTCGGCGAATAAGGAAATTAAGATCTCTCTAATTAAATACGATGATCTGCTTCGATTACTCTATCTGATATTTCCATTATAAATTAAACTCTTCCGTTCCATTATTTTCACCATTCCTATACTTTCCTTCTTGTTTCATACATCCAAAAGATTCTGAAAGTGCTTAATCCAGTTTCGATCCTTGTCATTATCCTTTCTATCGCAACAATCATACTCCTTTTCCAACTTTCACCAGAGGAATCTGCTTTCTTCTACTTCGCCCTTGGGGTTATAGTGTTTTTAATTCTCCCGTGTCTTTATTTTGCGATAAACATCGACATACACGGTTTGTAATTTCGGTGTTGTTGTTGGGCTTTATATTTTCCCCTATGTATTGGGGCTTCATACTTTTGTTTTCTCTTCCCGACTTTAAGTCAAGCGAATAATGGTCCAGAATTCGTAGATATGAATTTTGAAATGAACATAGTTAATGTTCTAAGATAGAAATGGTAATAGCACTATCTTGATTCGTCAAATTACCAGAATATCCAGGAAAGATAGAACTATCAAGAAAAATATGTTCTTGATATGTTTATAGATTAGACAGAACGTAAGAGTCGTGTAACATAGCACATGATGACGTTGTAATCTGTGAATCATCACATTCCATTTAGAAACTCAGCATGACTTACTGTAATATAATCACGTTGATCAAGTGTCATTATATTATACTAACTCATGCATCAGTTCCCAACACTACTTCAAAAACATTCATATTTTAAATTCGAAAGTTTACAGAATATAGAAACTAACAGTTTCTATATGATGTAACACTGATAGCACGAAGAGATTAATGATTTCAGATAAGAATAGTTATGAAAATATATTCAGAAATATCAAGGATATTTATAATGAAAGATACGATAATATCTCGGAATATCTAAGATCAGAGGATGATAGAAACTATTATCCGCAAGGGTTTAGAGTAAGGAGCATGATATTCACTAAGAATTTAGCAGACATTGAATCATTTGGATTCTTTGAAGTCAAACTTATTTTTTGTGATTTTTCCACGGCTTTCTTCATAGTTTCGCATAATCTGCTTTTCGGTACTAAATTTTTCTATTGAATGTTTCCAATATAATGACACACAGGAAGCACGAAGAGGTATATAATTTAGGACGAGAATATTTATGAAAATATCCTCAGAAATATCGAAGATATTGATGATGATATTTTGGAATTTCTAAGTTCGATGGTTGATGGAGAAAGATTTTCCGCAAGATTTTAACATGACTCCGGAGCAAGATATTCTCTAAAGATTTCAACGGATCCAGAATTACCTGAATCCTTTGAATATAGGGTTTGGTCCTTGTATTTGTCCTTGGTCTCCTTCATGGGTAGCTCAATCTGTTTTTCAATACCCAATTTCGAGCGTTCCTAACACTCCTTTCTTTATCATCAAACTTTTAGCCGTTTAGACCATCTACCATTATTTTGTTTCTTCTGCATTTAATGCTATGATATCTGAATCATCGGTTATTAATCCGAGGTGGTTTCAGGAAAATTATGTTTTTAGATGATTAAACGCTGATGGTAATATGGTGGAATATGAAAGGTTCCCTGGTAACAATAAAAGAGCACGCGTATATATAAACGTTATAATAAGGTTGTTTTGTACGAAAAGTCGAAGTTGTCTTGCTGGAGCTGTGACAAAATTTGGCTATTTTGAAGAAGAACTGCAAAGTTATTTTGGGTAATAATAACACTAAAGAAATTATCACAGTTATGTATTGAACGTTTACTCAGTTTTCGAGAGTCTTTCAAGTGCATTACTATATGCATCAATCTTTTCTTCCGTAAATGAAGTGCGGTTGGTTCATCCTCTCGGTTGAGGTGTTTTCAAGAATCATGAAAGGTTTGAACGCAGAATGTAATCGTGAAGATACAAATGTTGTTTAAGACGAAATCAAGTGGCAACTTGAAGAATTGTTTAGTTTCATATGTTATAATCAATATTTTAATTCATTTTAATTGTCCAATGTTATTAGTCCACAGTCGATAGTCCACAGTTGACCGTCCAATAATTCATATATAGTTTAATATATAATATTCGTATTAATTAATACGTGTCGTGACCCGTATACGTCTCAGACTCGATCACAACTCAAACTATATATATTATTGTAGAATCAACCTCAACCCTGTATAGAGAACTCGATCATTACTGCATATAGAGTGTCTATGGTGATTCCAAATAATATATATAGATGCGTCGATATGATATGTCAAAACCTTGTATACGTGTCCCGATATTTAAAGTGCGTAAAATATATAACAGAAAATTAAATAACGATAAATAAAGTGCGTAAAGTAAATAACAGAAATTTAATGACGATAAATAAAATTGCGAGAATGTAAATTGCGATAAAATAAATTGCGATAAATAAAATGTAATCAGTTAGCTAGGATTTTGTTAGCGTGGATTCTTAACAAAATTTCTCATAGTTAATTTGTTTGTTTCTAACAAATTTTATTTTGTCCAATATTTTCTTTATTATGCCACTTGTCGGATTCTGATAGGTCAAAATCCAAATATGAAATTGAATGAAAATGGTTATTCTGTGATGAACGGATTCGTATAGCTGTGGTTGCAAGTAGGATAGTAAATTACTGTTGAATCAGATTCGAAGAATGTACAGTGTAACTTATTAATGCGAAATCTAAATATTCCTCGGGTATTACCTACCCGTTAAAATATTTTCACCATTAACAGTTTGTACAATAAAAATTTTAATTACAATCTTTATGAAAACATATATACATATATATTTTCTTCAGACGTAATTATGGATTTAATGAGTCAATATGATATTAAACTCATTTGATTTACCGTTAGAATAAGAATATATAATCTCTAAAACATTAGAGATTACCTAATCGCCATGTCCAACAAAGATAAATGATGTAGAATGATTCGTAGAACGATGATTATACTCGAGGTACAGAATGAGATGTTGAGGCATGGATTGTTGAAACTTGGGTTGTTGGTTGTACTGGTCCCATTGGTGCTGAGGCTGGTGATGGTACCGGTGTTGGTGATACAACTGGTGCTTGCAAATTGTATATCGTGCTCTCTAAAGTTAATACTCGAGCTCGGAGTTCTCAAACTTCTTCTACTAACCCTGGTTGATTATCAGTGTGAGGTAGTGGTCGGATATCTTCTCTAGTTCCGTTAATGGTAGATTCAAGATGAAAAATTCTTGCAAATAGGGTATAAACGGTGTTGCGAACGGGTTCGCTGATGAGCGGGTCAAGTACTCCAAGGTTAGGTGGTAGATTCGATTCATGATATGGAGTACCTTCTTCCCTTCTCCATAGGGTGAGTATGTCGCGATCCCACCCCCATTTTCTCCAGTAATCACGGCAGTTGATTGGTTGGTGTGCTCCTGTCACGCTGTCTTCGGAGTCAGAGGAACTTGGTTGATTCGTAGAGGCCATCTTACGCGATCTCAGGAAAGATTTTTGGTATGAAGAGTTTAGTGACAGCAATTTATAGTTGGATGGTATTCTCAATGCATAATTTGCATAGATATATATAGTACCAGGATCCCTTAAATTAAGGAGAAATTTACGAGAGATATCAGTCAAGGTCTACAGTAACAGATACGCTAAGCTATGAATTGTCAGATACGCTAAGATATGAATTTTGTCTATACACTATTCATGCAGTCAATGCAGCAAGACGTGTCTAGACTAAGAATAATAAGCAGATAATTTTCGACACAAAATGATAAGCAAAACTTTTTGACATGCAGACACGGTCGAAGTCCAGACTTACTAATGCATCCTAACGACTTATCAGTTAGACACACTAATGCAGACCTGGTTCGCTAAGACCTCTGCTCTGATACCAACTGTGAAGACCCGTCCTAATCCATCCGGACGAAATCCATATCGGTTATAAATGATTTGAAACAGTTGATTACATCGCGAGGTATTTGACCTCTATATGACACATTTTATAAACATTGCATTCAATTTTAAAAGACATTCTTTCTTTACAACGAAAATTGACGGCATGCATACAATTTCAGAATATATTCAACTATAATTGACTTAATAATAATCTTGATGAACTCGACGACTCGAATGCAACGTCTTTTGAAATATGCCATGAATGACTCCAAGTAATGTTTCTAAAATGAGCAAATGCACAGCAGAAGATTTCTTTCATACCTGAGAATAAACATGCTTTCAATTGTCAACCAAAAGGTTGGTGAGTTCATTAGTTTATCATAAATAATCATTTCATAATTTTAATAGACCACAAGATTTCATATTTCCATTTCTCATAAACATACGTCCCATGCATAGAGACAAAAATATCATTCATATGGATTGAACACCTGGTAACCGACATTCACAATATGCATATAAGAATATCCCCATCATTCCGGGATCCTCCTTCGGACATGATATAAATTTCGAAGTACTAAAGCATCCGGTAGTTTGGATGGGGCTTGTTGGGCCCGATAGATCTATCTTTAGAGTTCGCGTCAATTAGGGTGTCTGTTCCCTAATTCTTAGATTACCAGACTTAATAAAAAGGGGCATACTCAGTTTCGATCATTCAACCGTATAATGTAGTTTCAATTACTTGTGTCTATTTCGTAAAACAGTTATAAAAATAGCGCATGTATTCTCAGTCCCAAATATATATATTGCAAAAGCATTTAAAAAGGGATTAATGAAACTCACCTAATGTATTTTGTAGTAAAAATACATATGACTATATTGAACAATGCAGGGTTGGCCTCGGATTCACGAACCTATATCAATTGTATATTTATTAAAACATATAATCGTAATTGAGCAAGTTTATATATATTATTATTATTAATAATATACTTGTTATATTTCATGTTATTTGGATCATTTTAATATATTTAATTTATATAGTTAATATTTATCATTATTTATATTATACATATATATGTAAGGTTTTATATATGATAACAATATATATTTGTGTATTAACTGATACATTTTATATATATAATTTAGTAATTATCATTTTAATAATAACCATATAATGATACGTAATATTAATATTATTGTAATGTATTGTTGTATAAAATATCTATTTGTAATAATACCAGTATTGACAAGAATGATAATAGTAATGATAATAATAATAGTAATAATATTAGTAGTAATAGTATCTATTTTAATGTATATGGTAATCTTAATAAAAATGCTAATTTTGATAATTTTAATTAAAATGATACTTTTAGTAAATGATAATAATATCAGTGCTAATAATACATATCAGATTTATCCTAAGTTTCTTATAATTTCTAAACTTATGATTACAGTTTCTATAACTTAAATTTGTAATCGTATTCGTATATTTACCTATATTCAAATAATTATGACCATTTTTCATAATTTTTATCGTATCACTTTTATTATTAATTTTGTAACATGAATGTTGTTAATATGTTCATAATCATCTTAATGACGATAATCATAATATTACAATAATAATCAGAATAATAATAATAATAATAATAATAATAATACTAATACTAGTAATAATAATAATACTTAATGATAATATTAGTAATAATAATAATGATAATACTATTAATTAGATAAATGATAATAATAATAATTATACTTTAATTCTTAGGAACTAATAACACTTATCTTAATAATAACCATAATCAATAATAATAATAATAATAATAATAATAATAATAATAATAATAATGATAATAATAATAATAATAATAATAATTATAATAATAATGAAGTAATAATAATAACAATAAAAGACTACTACCTCACAAGAATAGGTTCCAAAAAGAATATAATTGCCCTTGCCCGGACTCGAACCCGAGACCTCTCGGATACACACAAACAACCTTAACCAACTGATCCATTCGATTTTTTACTGATTATAACTCTTCTAAATATTATTTAACCTATTAACTTCTGTTTCCCTTTCATCTTCTCTTCAAACATATAAATCGGCCAAGACAGTTTTAAATTGTCCCAATTAAGATATTTTAAAACATTTGTAATTAATAGAAATCAGATGTCAGATGTTAGCATTAAAAGGAAAACGAGAAAAAAAAATAAAAAATAAAAATAAAAACTGCTACTGCAGTCTCGACGCATACAGAAAAAAAAATCTTGATTTTTAATTAGAGATCGTTTTAACAAAAACTTACTTTATGAAATATGTTGCAAAACCCCTTTAGAAACTATCTGTGTACCTAATTGAATCTGAAACATCGAATTAAAAACGAATTTTGAGAAGAACTATTATTTTGACTTTTGAAAATATATCTTTGACTTCGAAATTCGAATTTGATTTTATGAATTAAGAACTGAAACTTTATATATAGATTAAATGAAGAATTTCTAACAATCCTCCATTTATAGATTTTTAAATGCGACACAGAATCGTGATTTGGCTCAAAAGTTGAAGAACGGGTTTTGCAGTCTGTTTAAAAAAAATATTATTAATTTAACTAATTTAACAGTATTGGGTTGTTGAAATTGATATTGGAAATGGAAGGTAGTTCGAATGGATCTAATATTACAATGAATTAGTCAATCTTATAATGGAATCAGTCGACAGCCAGTACAAATATAACAGGAATTAAATAAGAAAAAAATATATAAAAGCAGATTACGTTATCTACTGAGTTTGGATGTTTTCTATTGATTGAATCACAATAGGGGACAGAAACAAGATAATGCTACAGATTGAGAGCTACTGATAACAGATCCTGATTCCAAATGAGTACGTTTTATAATATAATGTATATTAATATATTAATTATTAGTAATTATAATTAATTAAAATCCTATTAATAATTGAATTAATAATAATAATAGTAATAATAATAATAATGTTAATATTATCAAATAATACTAAAAATGATATCAATAATAATTTATAATAATAATAATACTAATTATTAATGGTAATAAAAATATCCAATAATAATACTAATATTAATCATAAATACTAAAATTAAAATTTTATTATTAGTTATAATACTAATGATATTAATAATCTTAATAAAGATAATAATAATACATAACCATTTATAGTAATTAAAATTATAATCTTACTACTAATTATGATATGAATAATGATAACAACAATACTAATAACACTAATATTAATAGTAGTTATGTAACAATTCAGTTGTATCAATTTCATATTTATGTAATATACAAAATATTAATAATAACTTTGTTATTAATATTTACTACATATTCTAATAATAGTAGTGAAAGTAATATTAATATTAGTAAAGGTAACAACTTAATTGCATTAGATTTCTTATCTATATCTATTATCTATAACAGTATAACTAATACTGATATTAATTATTAATATTAATATTAGTATTAATAATAATAATGAAAGTAATAAAATCTTATTTAATTTGTTTAATAATATATTGTTAATTATGTAATATTTAATAATCATATAATATATTATATAGTAACTTTTACTGAATCTTTATCATTTAACTATATATATATAATTTAATAATATACATAAATCTCATATGTCTATATATTCATTTTAAATTTTACTTAATTATTTTGTATCTTATTTAACATATCTAATTCCAATGTTTAAATTATATTTTATAATTTTAAATTACTACACATATTTATTTATATTTACATATATATATGTACAATTTTATTTACAAACAATGGTTCGTGAATCATCGGAATTAGTCAGAGAGTAATTGATTACGTGACTATAGTTCCAAAACTTTTGAGGTTAAAAATTACAGACTTTGCTTATCGTGTCGGAAACATATAAAGATAAAGTTTAAATTTAGTCAGAAATTCCCGGGTCGTCACAGTACCTACCCGTTAAAGAAATTTCGTCCCGAAATTTGAGTATGGTCGTCATGGTTAACAATAAAAATGTTTTCATGACGCATATGAGTTGATAAATAGAGTTTTATCATTATTGATTAATACAGAAAAAATAATTCGATTATTCGAAGAGCACGAATGAAGCTATCACAATAAAGTGAAATGAATAAATGAAGTTTTGTTTTAACTTTTGACGTTGCCTGGGTTGAATTCCGGAATTCAAGGGATTTAAAAGAAAATCTTGGAAATCTATAAGATCTGATTCTTCGGCGAATAAGGAAATTAAGATCTCTCTAATTAAATACGATGATCTGCTTCGATTACTCTATCTGATATTTCCATTATAAATTAAACTCTTCCGTTCCATTATTTTCACCATTCCTATACTTTCCTTCTTGTTTCATACATCCAAAAGATTCTGAAAGTGCTTAATCCAGTTTCGATCCTTGTCATTATCCTTTCTATCGCAACAATCATACTCCTTTTCCAACTTTCACCAGAGGAATCTGCTTTCTTCTACTTCGCCCTTGGGGTTATAGTGTTTTTAATTCTCCCGTGTCTTTATTTTGCAATAAACATCGACATACACGGTTTGTAATTTCGGTGTTGTTGTTGGGCTTTATATTTTCCCCTATATATTGGGGCTTCATACTTTTGTTTTCTCTTCCCGACTTTAAGTCAAGCGAATAATGGTCCAGAATTCGTAGATATGAATTTTGAAATGAACATAGTTAATGTTCTAAGATAGAAATGGTAATAGCACTATCTTGATTCGTCAAATTACCAGAATATCCAGGAAAGATAGAACTATCAAGAAAAATATGTTCTTGATATGTTTATAGATTAGACAGAACGTAAGAGTCGTGTAACATAGCACATGATGACGTTGTAATCTGTGAATCATCACATTTCATTTAGAAACTCAGCATGACTTACTGTAATATAATCACGTTGATCAAGTGTCATTATATTATACTAACTCATGCATCAGTTCCCAACACTACTTCAAAAACATTCATATTTTAAATTCGAAAGTTTACAGAATATAGAAACTAACAGTTTCTATATGATGTAACACTGATAGCACGAAGAGATTAATGATTTCAGATAAGAATAGTTATGAAAATATATTCAGAAATATCAAGGATATTTATAATGAAAGATACGATAATATCTCGGAATATCTAAGATCAGAGGATGATAGAAACTATTATCCGCAAGGGTTTAGAGTAAGGAGCATGATATTCACTAAAGACTTTAGCAGACATTGAATCATTTGGATTCTTTGAAGTCAAACTTATTTTTTGTGATTTTTCCACGGCTTTCTTCATAGTTTCGCATAATCTGCTTTTCGGTACTAAATTTTTCTATTGAATGTTTCCAATATAATGACACACAGGAAGCACGAAGAGGTATATAATTTCGGACGAGAATATTTATGAAAATATCCTCAGAAATATCGAAGATATTGATGATGATATTTTGGAATTTCTAAGTTCGATGGTTGATGGAGAAAGATTTTCTGCAAGATTTTAACATGACTCCGGAGCAAGATATTCTCTAAAGATTTCAACGGATCCAGAATTACCTGAATCCTTTGAATATAGGGTTTGGTCTTTGTATTTGTCCTTGGTCTCCTTCATGGGTAGCTCAATCTGTTTTTCAATACCCAATTTCGAGCGTTCCTAACACTCCTTTCTTTATCATCAAACTTTTAGCCGTTTAGACCATCTACCATTATTTTGTTTCTTCTGCATTTAATGCTATGATATCTGAATCATCGGTTATTAATCCGAGGTGGTTTCAGGAAAATTATGTTTTTAGATGATTAAACGCTGATGGTAATATGGTGGAATATGAAAGGTTCCCTGGTAACAATAAAAGAGCACGCGTATATATAAACGTTATAATAAGGTTGTTTTGTACGAAAAGTCGAAGTTGTCTTGCTGGAGCTGTGACAAAATTTGGCTATTTTGAAGAAGAACTGCAAAGTTATTTTGGGTAATAATAACACTAAAGAAATTAGCACAGTTATGTATTGAACGTTTACTCAGTTTTCGAGAGTCTTTCAAGTGCATTACTATATGCATCAATCTTTTCTTCCGTAAATGAAGTGCGGTTGGTTCATCCTCTCGGTTGAGGTGTTTTCAAGAATCATGAAAGGTTTGAACGCAGAATGTAATCGTGAAGATACAAATGTTGTTTAAGACGAAATCAAGTGGCAACTTGAAGAATTGTTTAGTTTCATATGTTATAATCAATATTTTAATTCATTTTAATTGTCCAATGTTATTAGTCCACAGTCGATAGTCCACAGTTGACCGTCCAATAATTCATATATAGTTTAATATATAATATTCGTATTAATTAATACGTGTCGTGACCCGTATACGTCTCAGACTCGATCACAACTCAAACTATATATATTATTGTAGAATCAACCTCAACCCTGTATAGAGAACTCGATCATTACTGCATATAGAGTGTCTATGGTGATTCCAAATAATATATATAGATGCGTCGATATGATATGTCAAAACCTTGTATACGTGTCCCGATATTTAAAGTGCGTAAAATATATAACAGAAAATTAAATAACGATAAATAAAGTGCGTAAAGTAAATAACAGAAATTTAATGATGATAAATAAAATTGCGAGAATGTAAATTGCGATAAAATAAATTGCGATAAATAAAATGTAATCAGTTAGCTAGGATTTTGTTAGCGTGGATTCTTAACAAAATTTCTCATAGTTAATTTGTTTGTTTCTAACAAATTTTATTTTGTCCAATATTTTCTTTATTATGCCACTTGTCGGATTCTGATAGGTCAAAATCCAAATATGAAATTGAATGAAAATGGTTATTCTGTGATGAACGGATTCGTATAGCTGTGGTTGCAAGTAGGATAGTAAATGACTGTTGAATCAGATTCGAAGAATGTACAGTGTAACTTATTAATGCGAAATCTAAATATTCCTCGGGTATTACCTACCCGTTAAAATATTTTCACCATTAACAGTTTGTACAATAAAAATTTTAATTACAATCTTTATGAAAACATATATACATATATATTTTCTTCAGACGTAATTATGGATTTAATGAGTCAATATGATATTAAACTCATTTGATTTACCGTTAGAATAAGAATATATAATCTCTAAAACATTAGAGATTACCTAATCGCCATGTCGAACAAAGATAAATGATGTAGAATGATTCGTAGAACGATGATTATACTCGAGGTACAGAATGAGATGTTGAGGCATGGATTGTTGAAACTTGGGTTGTTGGTTGTACTGGTCCCATTGGTGCTGAGGCTGGTGATGGTACCGGTGTTGGTGATACAACTGGTGCTTGCAAATTGTATATCGTGCTCTCTAAAGTTAATACTCGAGCTCGGAGTTCTCAAACTTCTTCTACTAACCCTGGTTGATTATCAGTGTGAGGTAGTGGTTGGATATCTTCTCTAGTTCCGTTAATGGTAGATTCAAGACGAAAAATTCTTGCAAATAGGGTATAAACGGTGTTGCGAATGGGTTCGCCGATGAGCGGGTCAAGTACTCCAAGGTTAGGTGGTAGATTCGATTCATGATATGGAGTACCTTCTTCCCTTCTCCATAGGGTGAGTATGTCGCGAACCCACCCCCATTTTCTCCAGTAATCACGGCAGTTGATTGGTTGGTGTGCTCCTGTCACGCTGTCTTCGGAGTCAGAGGAACTTGGTTGATTCGTAGAGGCCATCTTACGCGATCTCAGGAAAGATTTTTGGTATGAAGAGTTTAGTGACAGCAATTTATAGTTGGATGGTATTCTCAATGCATAATTTGCATAGATATATATAGTACCAGGATCCCTTAAATTAAGGAGAAATTTACGAGAGATATCAGTCAAGGTCTACAGTAACATATACGCTAAGCTATGAATTGTCAGATACGCTAAGATATGAATTTTGTCTATACACTATTCATGCAGTCAATGCAGCAAGACGTGTCTAGACTAAGAATAATAAGCAGATAATTTTCGACACAAAATGATAAGCAAAACTTTTTGACATGCAGACACGGTCGAAGTCCAGACTTACTAATGCATCCTAACGACTTATCAGTTAGACACACTAATGCAGACCTGGTTCGCTAAGACCTCTGCTCTGATACCAACTGTGAAGACCCGTCCTAATCCATCCGGACGAAATCCATATCGATTATAAATGATTTGAAACAGTTGATTACATCGCGAGGTATTTGACCTCTATATGACACATTTTATAAACATTGCATTCAATTTTAAAAGACATTCTTTCTTTACAACGAAAATTGACGGCATGCATACAATTTCAGAATATATTCAACTATAATTGACTTAATAATAATCTTGATGAACTCGACGACTCGAATGCAACGTCTTTTGAAATATGCCATGAATGACTCCAAGTAATGTTTCTAAAATGAGCAAATGCACAGCAGAAGATTTCTTTCATACCTGAGAATAAACATTCTTTCAATTGTCAACCAAAAGGTTGGTGAGTTCATTAGTTTATCATAAATAATCATTTCATAATTTTAATAGACCACAAGATTTCATATTTCCATTTCTCATAAACATACGTCCCATGCATAGAGACAAAAATATCATTCATATGGATTGAACACCTGGTAACCGACATTCACAATATGCATATAAGAATATCCCCATCATTCCGGGATCCTCCTTCGGACATGATATAAATTTCGAAGTACTAAAGCATCCGGTAGTTTGGATGGGGCTTGTTGGGCCCGATAGATCTATCTTTAGAGTTCGCGTCAATTAGGGTGTCTGTTCCCTAATTCTTAGATTACCAGACTTAATAAAAAGGGGCATACTCAGTTTCGATCATTCAACCGTATAATGTAGTTTCAATTACTTGTGTCTATTTCGTAAAACAGTTATAAAAATAGCGCATGTATTCTCAGTCCCAAATATATATATTGCAAAAGCATTTAAAAAGGGATTAATGAAACTCACCTAATGTATTTTGTAGTAAAAATACATATGACTATATTGAACAATGCAGGGTTGGCCTCGGATTCACGAACCTATATCAATTGTATATTTATTAAAACATATAATCGTAATCGAGCAAGTTTATATATATTATTATTATTAATAATATACTTGTTATATTTCATGTTATTTGGATCATTTTAATATATTTAATTTATATATTTTATATAGTTAATATTTATCATTATTTATATTATACATATATATGTAAGGTTTTATATATGATAACAATATATATTTGTGTATTAACTGATACATTTTATATATATAATTTAGTAATTATCATTTTAATAATAACCATATAATGATACGTAATATTAATATTATTGTAATGTATTGTTGTATAAAATATCTATTTGTAATAATACCAGTACTGACAAGAATGATAATAGTAATGATAATAATAATAGTAATAATATTAGTAGTAATAGTATCTATTTTAATGTATATGGTAATCTTAATAAAAATGCTAATTTTGATAATTTTAATTAAAATGATACTTTTAGTAAATGATAATAATATCAGTGCTAATAATACATATCAGATTTATCCTAAGTTTCTTATAATTTCTAAACTTATGATTACAGTTTCTATAACTTAAATTTGTAATCGTATTCGTATTTGTACCTATATTCAAATAATTATGACCATTTTTCATAATTTTTATCGTATCACTTTTATTATTAATTTTGTAACATGAATGTTGTTAATATGTTCATAATCATCTTAATGACGATAATCATAATATTACAATAATAATCAGAATAATAATAATAATAATAATAATACTAATACTAGTAATAATAATAATACTTAATGATAATATTAGTAATAATAATAATGATAATACTATTAATTAGATAAATGATAATAATAATAATTATACTTTAATTCTTAGGAACTAATAACACTTATCTTAATAATAACCATAATCAATAATAATAATAATAATAATAATAATGATAATAATAATAATAATAATTATAATAATAATGAAGTAATAACAATAACAATAAAAGACTACTACCTCACAAGAATAGGTTCCAAAAAGAATATAATTGCCCTTGCCCGGACTCGAACCCGAGACCTCTCGGATACACACAAACAACCTTAACCAACTGATCCATTCGATTTTTACTGATTATAACTCTTCTAAATATTATTTAACCTATTAACTTCTGTTTCCCTTTCATCTTCTCTTCAAACATATAAATCGGCCAAGACAGTTTTAAATTGTCCCAATTAAGATATTTTAAAACATTTGTAATTAATAGAAATCAGATGTCAGATGTTAGCATTAAAAGGAAAACGAGAAAAAAAAATAAAAAATAAAAATAAAAACTGCTACTGCAGTCTCGACGCATACAGAAAAAAAAAATCTTGATTTTTAATTAGAGATCGTTTTAACAAAAACTTACTTTATGAAATATGTTGCAAAACCCCTTTAGAAACTATCTGTGTACCTAATTGAATCTGAAACATCGAATTAAAAACGAATTTTGAGAAGAACTATTATTTTGACTTTTGAAAATATATCTTTGACTTCGAAATTCGACTTTGATTTTATGAATTAAGAACTGAAACTTTATATATAGATTAAATGAAGGATTTCTAACAATCCTCCATTTATAGATTTTTAAATGCGACACAGAATCGTGATTTGGCTCAAAAGTTGAAGAACGGGTTTTGCAGTCTGTTTAAAAAAAATATTATTAATTTAACTAATTTAACAGTATTGGGTTGTTGAAATTGATATTGGAAATGGAAGGTAGTTCGAATGGATCTAATATTACAATGAATTAGTCAATCTTATAATGGAATCAGTCGACAGCCAGTACAAATATAACAGGAATTAAATAAGAAAAAAATATATAAAAGCAGATTACGTTATCTACTGAGTTTGGATGTTTTCTATTGATTGAATCACAATAGGGGACAGAAACAAGATAATGCTACAGATTGAGAGCTACTGATAACAGATCCTGATTCCAAATGAGTACGTTCTATAATATAATGTATATTAATATATTAATTATTAGTAATTATAATTAATTAAAATCCTATTAATAATTGAATTAATAATAATAATAGTAATAATAATAATAATGTTAATATTATCAAATAATACTAAAAATGATATCAATAATAATTTATAATAATAATAATACTAATTATTAATGGTAATAATAATATCCAATAATAATACTAATATTAATCATAAATACTAAAATTAAAATTTTATTATTAGTTATAATACTAATGATATTAATAATCTTAATAAAGATAATAATAATACATAACCATTTATAGTAATTAAAATTATAATCTTACTACTAATTATGATATGAATAATGATAACAACAATACTAATAACACTAATATTAATAGTAGTTATGTAACAATTCAGTTGTATCAATTTCATATTTATGTAATATACAAAATATTAATAATAACTTTGTTATTAATATTAACTACATATTCTAATAATAGTAGTGAAAGTAATATTAATATTAGTAAAGGTAACAACTTAATTGCATTAGATTTCTTATCTATATCTATTATCTATAACAGTATAACTAATACTGATATTAATTATTAATATTAATATTAGTATTAATAATAATAATGAAAGTAATAAAATCTTATTTAATTTGTTTAATAATATATTGTTAATTATGTAATATTTAATAATCATATAATATATTATATAGTAACTTTTACTGAATCTTTATCATTTAACTATATATATATATATTATTTAATAATATACATAAATCTCATATGTCTATATATTCATTTTAAATTTTACTTAATTATTTTGTATCTTATTTAACATATCTAATTCCAATGTTTTAATTATATTTTATAATTTTAAATTACTACACATATTTATTTATATTTACATATATATATGTACAATTTTATTTACAAACAATGGTTCGTGAATCATCGGAATTAGTCAGAGAGTATTTGATTACGTGACTATAGTTCCAAAACTTTTGAGGTTAAAAATTACAGACTTTGCTTATCGTGTCGGAAACATATAAAGATAAAGTTTAAATTTAGTCAGAAATTCCTGGGTCGTCACACATTCTACCCCACTAGACTAATTCCTTATCAGCATCAACCAATGTTTCTTCACTATGATCTGCTTCTAGACTGTCTTCAAACACTGAGGTATCACCATACTTATCCTTCCAACTGTTGAAGTAGTATTCCTCTGACGATGTCGGTGAAACACTTCCAGATTCAGGTGTACGAGGAACTGAATCACGTGCCTTTTTGAATTTGCTCACAACTTGCTTCTAAACCTTCTCTCTTCGAATGGTTCTTGACAATTCTTCAGCTCTTTCAGCACGAGCAGTCAGCTTCTCAATTATGTTTTGACTAGTGACGCAGTCTTCTTCTACTTCGGTGATCTTTGCCATGTTGGCTTTAGGTTGTTGGTCAGCTACATTTAACTTCATAGACCAATCATCATCGTCTGCATGAATAACAACCAAATATTTGTTCGGACTTTCAGCTGCATCAGCTTCATTTACTTTATCAGTAATGTAGATCTCATGTTTAGTTGAATGACTCTGAGAACTGTAGTTCCGATTCTTGAACGGATTACGATTACCCTGCTTCTTCTGTTTTGTGCACTGTCTTGAAAAATGACCTAATTCTCCATAGTTGTAACAAGTAACAGAATTCATATCAAAACCCAGTTTTGTATCTTTGGTCAGACTGATCGGTTTCCCAGTTCTCTCTTCATAATCTCTAGCACGTCTCACAAGATTTGCCATACCCTACATAATATCCATCTTCTCGGCTTCGTTCCTATCAAGTTGATGATAATCTTCAGTTGTTAGATGAATATTACCAACACGACCATCAAGATAACTATCATAAGAATTCACAAGGCTTGACAGCAAAGCTATATCTTCACTAATCTTTTCTTTCCCAGCTTTCCTCATGTTTTCGATCTTAAGTGCAGAAAGAACATCTGATGCAGTCGGCGTAGATGACTCAGTAGTATTCGAGGTAGGCTGTGATTGATTGCCGAGTGAACATGGTGAAACTTGTGGTGGATACGAAGTTTGTTGAATAGGTGCACTACTAACATTCAAACCATACATATTCTGATTGTTCGTAGCAAAAGCTGTTTGAAATGGTGCATGAGCTGACTTAGGCGGTGTGTAACCATTTGGACAGTACATTTTGGTGTCTTGAACTTGTTTAGACCTCTTGACTTTGTTTAACAACTCTAGTTCTTCTTCCTGAAGTCTTGCGATAAACGAGTTCACTATAGCAGTAGCTAATTCTCCACTAGTTTTCATAGTTAATACAAAACTATTCCATTCTAACGGTAATGCTCCAGCTAGACATGTCACTTTATCTTTCTCTTCAATAGTTACATCATGCTTATGTAGTTCAGCTAGCAATTGACGATATCTTTCAACCAATTCTGTAATAGACTCTCCAACTTGCCAGTGAAAATGATATAACTCAGCTTTCAGCTCTAAACCTTTTCTAGTTCTGTAAGATGAATTTCCTTCATTGAAAGTACGAAGTGCTTCCCATATCTTGAATGAATTATCATGACACAGAAATTGATGGAAAATCGGACCATCAAGAGCACTTGTCAAATTACAGTACATCTTTTTCTCCAAGTTATACTCCTCACGTTCTTCAGAAGGCATGTTGTGTAATGTATACAACTCATTCGTAACTGGTGAACGTGGCCATTGAAATTCGGTTTCAATGTACTTCCAAAGCTCCGTGTCTTGACCATCAGACCACCTCGACTTCTAAGTAGAATAATTATCCATATTCAGTAACCTCGGACATTTCGTACCACTTCCTGATTCACTCTCAGCAAGGAGTAATCGTTGAGTCATATTCATAATGCTCTGAACTAACGGTGCGGCCAACGCGTAATCATTTAAATTAAACATCTTGAAAACTTTACCAAAGGGTAAACCGTGCGGTTCAGGTTATCAATCGTACATGTGATAGTATCAACTGTACGTGTGAAAGTATCAACCGTACATGTCACAGACTCAAGCGTACGTGTTACTACTTAACCAACAAAACCAAACACTAAGTATCAACCGTGCGAGTGACAATCACCCGTGTGATTACTCGTACATGTCACAATCAACCGTTTGATCACTCGTGTGATCAGACTGTAGTCACTTAACCTCAAAATGTTATGCTAATCCATACGTGTGAGTTAACGAGTGACGATCAACCGTATGGTCAACCGCGCGTGTGATCAAAAAGTTTGACCCACTCGTGTGAACTTTTGTTCAGCTCAAATCACCAAAAAACCCTAAAAATTGATGTTAAACCTCAATTTCTTCGTCCAAAAGCTGGATTAGCACTAAAAAAATATAAACACACTCTCTAATTACAATTATACACGTAAAAATGATTCCTTTTTAATTAAAATCACTTTTATCTCAAAAAACTAAATAATAAACCCTATTAATCACCAAAAATCACTTGATGATGTTGAAATCACAACCAACGCTCTGATACCAATGATGAAACATGACTAGGAACTTCGAGATCAACAGGTTTAATTCACACAAAGGCAGAATTAGTGAATCAAACCAATCAAAGTGAATATGGGTAGCTTTTTAGGATTAAATTAGTCAAACCACAACAAGGATTGTGATAAGATTAATGCCTAGAGCTATTATTCACTACCAGGAGTGATTTGGGTTGAGAGAGAATCGGATCAGGTGAAACAGATCTGAGTGATTGTGTGTGAGAGAGGCTTAACCTAAAATGAAGAACATAAGACTTTATATACCCCTGCTGTTGACTCACCCGTACGAGTCATCCATCACACGTACGAGTTGGCTTCATCAGCCGTACGGGTGATCACTCACTTGTTTCTTCTCATTCAGTTTATAATTATGACTTAGCTCAGCATCAACTGTGCGTATGAGCCTGTCAGCCATACGAGTGATGCTTCACACGTACGTCTGACTAAGTCTAACATAGTCAAACATCCGTATCGCGTTCCTGCAGTACCTGTAACCACATACAAACACAGATAGGATAATAACGAGCGATCATGGTATCCCATAAACTGAAGTACTAATTACAAACGTAGGCAAGATGTCTAGGGACTTACATAATATGCATCAACATTTATAACCGTTTCCGGGCATTTAAAAAGAGACATATAATAGATCCAAAGACTCCCCATAACCGATTTTTTATAACCGTTTCTGCGCATTGTTGCATGAAATGGTTACAATGACTCGCGAGTTGTAGCGATATTATTTCGCTCTATACCTTAATTATTCTTTTAGTAAATTATAATTAGAATACGCAAAACGACGATTAATACAAACCCTTTTATTAAATTCTACACTTGATCTTATACTCATATGACTTGGGATGGACCTAGTATAGGATAGGTTCATAAAAATTAGTATCAGAGGTAGCCTAATCTTTCGGGACCTAACAACTCGGAGTGGCATCCTATGGAGTGGTGGCTTGGACTCGAAGTGAGGGTGCCAACCGTGACCAACATACCCGTGACCAAGGCCTCGAAGTGGTTGCCTATGGAGAGGTGGCTTGGACCCGAAGAGAGGGTGCAAATCATGATCAACATAGCCATGACCAGCGAGGATGTTGGTCTTAAAGGGTGGGGTATTGTTACGATTCCACATCGGATGAGGTGCACACTAAAAGATGGTTTATAAGGTTGGATGTTCCCTCCTCCTTCAAGCTAGCTTTTGGGAGTGAGTTCTACACTTGGTCTTATGGCTTGGGATGGACCTAGTATAGGATAGGTTCATAAATTGATATATGTTTCTTGGATTACTAATAATTGAAGAACACTAGGTCGTCTTGAATTCTACAACAAGAAATAGAATCGAAGATTGGACCAAAATTGTATTGTAACCGAATGGACTAATCACCAAGATTACAATACGATACAGAAAAGAGAGCAATGTGTAAACACACACACACACAATATCCACCAAAAATCCTCTGAACAATTACTAGCTATTTCCTTTTTATAAGAAGTCATTAAGTCGTTATGGTAGTGGCACATGCCCGGCACGTAATCCTCTTAGAAAGTTTAAAACAATTCCCTCTTCTTCAAACAATGCTTGTCCTCAAGCATGTAAAACCAAAACCTTCTGCTATCAAAAATGAACATTCTGTCTACAATAGTTAGATGTTTTCCTCGATAAAAAACAAACGTATTATTGCAAAAAATAGTTTCCAAAGCATTTCCTCTTAAGAAGATTCGTGCCCTCAAGAATCTCCTTGGATACAAATTCATAGCAGTAGTGATTCCAAACGACTACACAACAATAGTAAGTTCAAACCCGATTAAACCGTGGAAAGACCTTCCTGGGTCAAAAACAAACAAAATGCTAACAAGCGTCACATGTTTCCCCCGGTCAAAAACGGCTGCAGCATCAACCATGATCATGTCCGGACGATCTCCGTAGTGGTAGCTCTCTGTAAAAATAATCCTTTGACGTAATAGCACGCTTCAAGACTATCGTATGTACGACCGCATTTAGTCTTCCATTTAGGCCACAAATAAACCTCCAGCTTCTTCTTGATTCGATCTTCGCAACCCCACATCCCAAAATGTCTGCTTAATGGTAATAGCTCTCTGTGATTGATGAGATGAATTGGTCGCGTAAATTCACAAAAAATATTAGTTTCTGTCACTTCCTTCAGAAAGTTGAAAAGCTTCATTCGATGATGCTTGACCCAACAGGTATAAGCCTGTTCATTTCACACATCAACTTTTCTCACATTTACATTTTCATTTTCATCATGTATAATTGTCGCTTTAGCCTTGCTTTCATCATTTCGATGTGAGCTCAAAGGAAGAACGACAACATCACATTTAGGTACGACTATAATAGCATCCATGTATTGAAACAGTGTAATCGGCTCATGCATAGAACTTTGTATCTCCTAAACCATTTCATCATCACACATTCCAGAATTTTTATCGTCACGTGTGGGAAAACGCCATCCAGGGTTTCAGTGGTATCAACAGTTTCAATGTCAACCTTAACCAGCACATCATTTCGGGTGTCTACCATATGGGGCTCATCATTTCCACTGTTTACCGTAACTGGCTCATCACCCGCATCCACAACAATCTTTTTTGGAGAGATTAAAGAACTATATGTCACTACTTCATTTGATGAGTTCGTATCTTCCTTATCATCTCCCATTTTCTAGTATGCATTAGTTCCATTTAAAGCATTCGTAGAAATGTATGGTATGACTTCGTTAATGTCATCTTGCATTTCCACCACTTCCGTTTCTTGTTTAATTTCATTGGCACTAACTTCCATTTCACACGCATCCATGTCCAATCTTACGAGCTTAAAGCGTTATCCGCTACACTTATGTCAGGGTGTATAATCATTTTCATAGTGAAGGCACAAAGTTTTCGTCAATATCTCATCTAGCTCCATTTGAGTTATCCGCCGTTTAGAACTCATTGTATTGCTCTTGTTTACTTCATCATGTAGTGTTGTACTAAGATTCAATTGAGTATTAAATTTTGGGGCACTTACTGAAGCCATGGTATTAGATAATGAAGATATATTGTTTATGAATTGGATACTCGCACATGGTGTTAAGATAGAGAAGATTTGTTTCCTTTCGTCGTGCAATCGCTTGCATATCTGCTTGTAAAGCTGCCTAACAGTATGCATCACGAAGGTTTTTAGGTCTGAAAATGAAAACGTCTTTCTTAATTTCAGTTTGTAACCTCGAAACAAATAGATGAGTACCATAAACTTCGGTATATGCCAAAACATCATTAATCCTTTTAAACCAAACATCAAATTTCTCACAATACTCCATAACATGTCCACTTTGTTTTGGAGGATCTAGAAGAGACATCTTATCGTTAGTTGTCAAGGAGAATTTGTCGAAATCAACATCTAAAAACGCTCGTGCCCGTTGTCAACTCGAGTTAACAACTTCCACGTGCAGGGTATTTTCAATCCTTGAAGATTCACAGTTTTAAATTATTAACTCTTAAAATGTAAAGAAAATCGATTCCCAAAATTTACTCCGTCCAATTAGCTGAGCCCAATCCTACTTAAACCGAGATTTCTCCTGACCAATAAGTCTAGAAGAATTTATTGCGTTGGCCCAAGTTGATGTCACAGACCAGCTAATGAATCTGTTGGTCTAGTTAAAATGAATTCAAGACCGTTTAATGATTTCAATTAATAGTGTAAGCCCAAGTTAAAGCTTAAATTGACTTGGCTCAAGTGCAAACACTCAAACAGGCCCAAACTATGTTTTATACCTAATTCGTCAACTGAGCCCACTTTTTCAATCAGACTGATTAGCCCAATTAGTCAACAGATGAGTTTAGTCCACTTATTAAAGTGACTGACTTTGTCTCCTTCACCTTCATTAACTCCAAACCGTACATGCAGTACACCCTACAATTATAAGATCATGTTTCCAGTTGTATAGGACTCCATCCAGAAGTGTGGGACGCCGTCTAATTGTGAAAGACTGGACGCCGTCCAAGTTGCTGGACGCCGTCCAAATGGTCTGACGGGCCAGCTGTCTTATTTTAGATGTTTTAAAGGGACTTTTTGGTAATTTCACTTATGGGATGAGTTAAAGGCCATAGACATTACTCCTTTTCCAACCACCACTTCCTTTCCACTTTAATTCTAGTTAGAGAGAAGGTTTCTAGAGTGAGAGAGCTCAATCAAGGAAGGAAGAAGCGTGTTTCGGGTTAAAGTGCAAGTTTTAAAGCTGTTCATCTAATCTCTAGCTACGTGGTGATTGTGGTGGTAAGTCTTAACCTTGATTTACTTATTTTAAGTTGCTTAAGGGTTAGGGTTTGGGTTAGAGATGAACATAAAACCCATTTGTTAGCGGTTTGGAGGTTTTTTGGGTAAGATGGGTTATGAGGACTCAAAGATGACTAACCTAGGGTTTTGAAATGATAGATGAGCTTATGAGTCTTAAATTGGTTAGTTGATTACTAGCACACCTAGAGATTAAGTAAGTGGGTATTATTAGGGTATGTTGATGACCCAAACGGGTGTGTTAACCTTAAAGTGGGTCAAATGAGTCTTTGATGACCTAGGTTGTTAAATGAGTGTGAAAATGCGATAACCTTGTGTTAAAAAGTGTATTAAGACCATAATTGGCTAGTGTTAGGGGTTTTGGCGAAGTTGACCTAATATTATGATTAATAGTGCAATGGGTCGAAATTGCACCATGGGTCAAAATGACACTAGAATGGTGAATGAGTTGGTTGACCAACTTGATCGTATGATTGATTATGTGCATAATGTAATAGGTGCGTTACGTTGAAGGTTGCGAGCTCGAGTTATCATTCACCGAAGGCGTTAAGGTGAGTGGAATAATTATGCGTATATGTATATGGCGTATTTATTTGTGAATGTTATGGTATGAACCAACGAGCCAGTAGTACCATAGCATGTATGTGACGAGTGTCATGATGTGAACCACGAGCTGGTAGCATCAAGTGTGAACCACGAGCCGGTAGCACTATAAAATGAGGCGTGAACCACGAGCCGATAGCGCCAAAGTGTGAACCACGAGCCGGTAGCACTATAAAGGAGTATGACTCAAATGCGTAGTGGTGTAAACCAAGGAGTCGGTAGCGTCATAGCATTACGTATGGTGTGAACCACGAGCTGGTAGCACCATAGCGTTATGGTTAACCATATTGTGTTTGTTGATTATTGTTTAGCATGATATATATATTGTGTTGAGTATATGCTAATGAGGTGTTGTGATAGTGTACGAATTGTTAGCATTACGAGTTTGATGGCATGCTATTTGGGTTATAAACTCGTATGAGGTATTTGGTGGGTGCGTGTAGCGACCCGACAAAATCGTCATTGACGGCACCGTCTACTTAGGTCCCGTTACGTGGTCATAAGTCTTTAAAACAATGTTTGACCAAAAGATGTGTCGCATTCATTTCAAATGTAAAGATTGTTCAAAGTTTACGAGAATAGTTCCACCACAAGTTACGTTACAAAGTTATAAGTACAAATGAAACTTATGCGACACAATTTAAAAGTAGCCAAAAGACGCTCCGTGTATGCATAAATACTCGACATCCAAAGCAAGTATCAAAATAATGAGCGGAAGCATGTAACACATATCGTTCAAAGACCTGAGAAAAACATAGAAATCTGTCAACGAAAACGTTGGTGAAATCATAGGTTTAAGTAAGTAAGTGAGTAAATAAGTAGATTGAACCACAAGATTTGCAACATTGAATTAATAGTTAACCATTCCAAAATTTGTTTCACGAGCACCCAATTATCAATGCTTAACATTTCTCCCATTGAACCCCATCACTTAGTGCTAGAACATACACTGTTTCTCGAAAATATATTTCATTCGTAAACGGTAGCGAACCGTTTGAATGAGGGTTTGTCAAACCCATATGGATCCATACAACATAAGTTCTCGCTTACACCCGGCAAGTGTAACTAATGATAATCGAATTGAGGATTTTGTTCTAAACTCGTATGTAGAATGTTTGTTTTCCTGTACTTGTCTTCACTTAGTAAAGAAATGTTTATGTTTTCTCATCCCAAATGTAAGTTCAAAAAGAGTAAAAGTGGGACTATGATCTCACCTTGAGTGCACGTACGAAAAGTACTTCACAAAATAACGTGTGCGAAGGATAGTGCTAGTCTTGACCTAAACAAATAGGTCGTATCAATAACGGTAAACACGATAGGTTAAAGATGTTCAATTAGTCCTATGGCTCGTTACGACTCGATTATGTAGCATGTGAAATCAAATTGTCAAGTTTCATGCAAGGTACAAGTATATAAACAAGTTAGGAAGGTTGCATAATCATTTGGTTAAGTTTGACAAAAAGTCAAACTTTGGTCGGTCAAAGTCAACGAAAAAGTCAACACGTTCGGGTCGGGTCCCGAACTATTTTTCTGAGGTTTTTAATCATGTATGAGCATGTTAGGACAAGTTACATGTGAATCGGAGGTGCGTAGCATAGCAAACATTATTCGAAAATTGACAAAGTTGGACAGACCACTTTGGCGCGCCGCGCGGGTATATGGCGCGCCGCGCCATTACCTGTGCAGAGAATTCTGGCAGTTTTTAAGTTTTATGCACGAACCTAACTTCAAACAATCACCATTTATGATCCGCAAACAATCAAGGCAAGTATCTTATACCGTTGGGAAGGTAATTTGACGAGGAAAACAACTAAACACATTTCATCAATCAATGTACCTAATACAACAACCAAAACCGCATCTAATGCTTAACATTAACCGCATACAAGTTCATAAATGCAATTCAATGATTCGGGCAACCAATTTACATGAATGATATGCCGTTTCGAAGGTAATCAAGCATACAATCCAACTAAACACTTACCAATAATAATCCATGGCATTCAATGCATCAAAAGTCCATTTCAAGTTCATCAACCCTAACCCAAATTCACCAAAATCATAAATCAAGTTCATAAACTTTTCTAAAGCAACCTACACATCAAATTGAAGCTAGTGATACTAGGAACACAATTAGAACATGAACTTTTAACATCTAACAACATATGATCATCCAAAATTCAAGAACAACACACCAAAATTCAAGTTCATGCTAGTTACACTAAAACAACGAGATCGAGCATATAAATTACACACACGACATCACAATGAGCCATAGACACTAACTAACACCATTTTAAATCAAAAACACGAATTTAGAGAAATCTAGAGTTTTAGAAATGTTACCCAAACGAGATGAAGTTGGTACCAAAATGAAGAGGATGAAGAGAGGATTACGAATATGTAATTTATTTTGTTGTAAGCCTCCTAGATCGGATTTAGATGATGATTGAATGAATTTGGTAATGGTGTGTGTGTTCTTGCTAGAGAGAAAGAGAGAGAGATGGAGATGATAATGAATGGGTGAAAGGGGTTTGACCCTTTGACCTAGTCAAGGGTTTGATCCCTTGTCAAGTTTAGTCCTTCAACTTTCGTTCGGGTGCGTGAATTACCTAAACGAGATAATTTAAAACGCGTATCAACGGGAGATGTTATAAACATATAACGGACTTTATATTAGTATAATGGAAAAGTAAATGGAAAAAGGCGGGATGTTACATTACCTACTCCTTAAAAGAAATTTCGTCCCGAAATTTAAGTAGGCGTAGTAGTCGTTGTTTCTTCCTCGAGATCTTGCGTTTCCGAATTCACGAATAGATGAGGATACTTCCTTTGCATTTGATCTTGTCTTTCCCAAGTAAACTCGGGTCCCCTTTTGGCGTTCCAACGGACTTTAACAATCGGGATTCGGCTTTGTTTCAATGTCTTGACGGAGGTGTCCACAATTTCAACCGGTTCCTCCACAAAATGAAGTTTGTCATCAATAGTAAGTTCCTCGAGAGGAATGACGATATCGGGTTCGGCAAGACACTTTTTCAAGTTAGATACATGGAAGGTAGGATGAACGGAGTTCAATTGAGGAGGAAGATCTAAACGATACGCAACGGTTCCAATACGCTCCAAGATTTCGAAAGGACCAATATACCTTGGATTCAGCTTCCCGCGTTTCCCAAAACGGATTACACCCTTCCAAGGCGCGACTTTTAACATTACTCGATCACCGACTTGAAATTCAAGATCGTTGCGTCGTTTGTCGGTATAGCTCTTTTGACGACTTCGGGCCGTCCTAAGCCTATCTCGGATTTGAACGATTTTCTCGGTGGTTTCGTGAATGAGTTCGGGTCCAGTGATTTGTACGTCGCCCACTTCGGCCCAACAAAGAGGTGAACGACATTTTCGGCCATACAGCGCTTCAAAAGGTGCGACTTTAATACTCGCGTGATAACTATTGTTGTAAGAGAACTCGGCGAGAGGTAAGTGCTTGTCCCAAGCTTTTCCGAAATCAACCACGCAAGCTCGTAACATGTCCTCTAAGGTTTGAATTGTACGTTCGCTTTGTCCATCGGTTTGAGGATGATATGTGGTGCTCATGTCTAAACGCGTTCCCAACGCTTCTTGCAATGTACGCCAAAATCTAGAAACGAAACGGCCATCTCGGTCGGAGATAATCGATAAAGGTACACCGTGTTGGGCTACGATCTCCTTAATGTAAAGTTGTGCAAGTTTCTCCATTTTGTCCGTTTCTTTCATGGCCAGGAAGTGTGCGGATTTGGTGAGACGGTCAACAATAACCCAAATGGTATCATAACCGCCCGTCGTTTTTGGTAGTTTGGTGATAAAATCCATCGTTATTCTTTCCCACTTCCATTGCGGGATCTCGGGTTGTTGAAGTAGTCCGGACGGTCTTTGGTGTTCGGCTTTGACTTTGGAACATGTAAAACACTTGGAAACATAAGTAGCTACGTCCCTTTTGATGTTCGGCCACCAATATAGCTGTTTAAGGTCGTGGTACATCTTATTGGCACCGGGGTGAATCGAGTATCGTGACTTATGGGCTTCATCTAAAATAAGGCTTCGTAGGTCCCCATAACTAGGCACCCAAATCCTTCCGGCGTAATATCGAAGTCCGGTCTCCCTAATTTCGAATCGAGAGACGAGAATGTTCAAGAGCTCGTGTGAAAGGTTTTCATCCTTGAGAGCCTCATCTTGGGCTACCCGAATTTGGCTATTAAGGTTTGTGTGGATGGTGATGTTTAAGGCTCGGACACGAAGAGGCACTGCTCTTTCTTTTCGACTTAAGGCATCGGCTACTACATTTGCCTTCCCGGGATGGTAACGAAGCTCGCAATCGTAATCGTTTAAGGTTTCAATCCACCTTCGTTGTCTCATGTTTAGTTGCTTTTGATCGAAAATGTGTTGGAGACTTTTGTGGTCGGTAAAGATAGTACTCTTGGTTCCATAAAGATAGTGTCTCCACATTTTAAGTGCAAAGACAACGGCTCCGAGTTCGAGATCATGAGTCGCGTAATTCCGTTCATGAATTTTTAGTTGTCGAGAAGCATAAGCAATGACTTTCGTTCGTTGCATCAATACACAACCAAAACCATGTTTCGAGGCATCGCAATATACAACAAAGTCATCATTGCCTTCGGGAAGTGACAAGATAGGAGCGGTGGTTAGCTTCGTTTTCAAGATTTGGAATGCGGATTCATGTTCGGTCGCCCAAATGAATTTCTTTCCCTTGTGAGTCAATGCGGTTAGAGGACGTGCAACCAAAGAGAAGTTTTCGATGAATCTACGATAGTACCCGGCGAGACCCAAGAATTGACGAATGTGAGTAGGAGTAGTAGGAGTCTTCCATTTGCTAATGGCTTCGATTTTTGTTGGATCGACTTTAATACCTTGGTCACTTACAACATGACCAAGAAATTGAACTTCCTTTAACCAAAATTCACACTTGGAGAATTTGGCATAGAGTTGTTCTTGTCTTAAAAGTTCAAGCACAAGTCGGAGGTGTTCCTCGTGTTCTTCTTCGCTTTTTGAATAGACTAATATATCATCGATGAACACAATAATGAATTTATCGAGATACGGTTTGCACACGCGGTTCATAAGATCCATGAACACCGCCGGGGTGTTAGTGAGACCAAATGGCATGACGAGGAATTCATAACTACCATAACGAGTCCGGAAAGCGGTTTTGGAGACATCTTCCCCCTTAACCCTTAATTGATGATAACCCGAGCGGAGATCGATTTTCGAATATACACAAGACCCTTGTAGTTGATCAAAGAGGTCATCGATGCGAGGAAGAGGATATCGGTTCTTAACCGTCAATTTATTTAGTTCACGATAATCAATGCACATTCGTAGGGATCCGTCTTTCTTTTTAACAAACAAAATCGGAGCGCCCCATGGTGAATGGCTAGGTTGGATAAAACCACGATCAAGTAGTTCTTGGATTTGACTTTGCAATTCTTGCATTTCGGATGGAGCGAGTCTATATGGTGCACGTGCTACGGGTGCGGCTCCCGGGATAAGATCGATTTGGAATTCTACCGGTCGATGAGGTGGAAGTCCCGGCAATTCGTCGGGAAATACATCGGAAAAGTCACTAACAATTGGCACATCATCGATATGCTTATCATCGGACTCGACTTTCTTAACGTGGGCAAGGATCGCAAAACAACCCTTACGGAGTAGTTTTCTAACTTTAAGGCACGAAACGAGGTTGAGTCTGGTGCAACTCTTATCGCCATAAACAATCAAAGGTTCACCATTCTCGATAGGAATTCGGATTGCGTTAAGATCACAAAGGATGTGAGATTTCGTTTTGACTAACCAATTCATACCGATTATTACATCAAAGCTTCCTAGTTCTATGGGTATCAAGTCAATTTCAAATTCCTTACCCAAAATGTTTAACGTACACCCTCGGTAATATGTGTCGGCACTTAATAGTTTCCCGTTAGCCACTTCAATGGTATAAGTGGTATCTAATGGGAGAGGTGGAGTGCTAAAAGAATGAGTCAAAGTCTTGGATACAAAGCATTTATCGGCACCCGAATCGAATAAGCAATAGACATAAGAATTGTTGAGAAGAAACATACCCGTGACTAATTCATTATCATCTCGGGCTTCCTTGGTGTTGATGTTGAAAGCTCGGCCGCGCGTATTGGTGTTATCTTTCCTCTTCGGGCATGCATTTCTATAATGGCCCGTTTGGCCACATTCATAACAAGTGCCCGTCTTTGGTGCATTGGGCCACTTTCGAGCGACGGGAGTGGCACTTTTACAATCGTTGGCCTTATGACCAACTCCTTGGCACCGGTGGCAAATTAACTTACTACATTCGCCAAAGTGATGTTTGTTGCATTTGTTGCAAAGAGGTAGGTTCCCGGCATAACCCTTCTTGCCGTCGGAGGTGTAAGGCTTCTTAGCAAAGTTGTTGTTGTTTGATTGGGAGGGTTCCCACTTTCTTTTGTTGCCGCCCGATTTATCCTCGGCCTTAGGTGCCGGAACTATGATTTCGTCAACCGTTTCTATCAATTTGCGGGCCATGTTCAAAGCTTCTTGATGATTAGTGGGTTTGGATGACATTACTCTGTGTTTGATACTCTTTGGAAGACCATCCATGTAAAGTTCAACCCTTAAAGCTTCAGGGTTCACAAGATTTGGGCACATCAAGGCTAGTTCGGAAAATCGTTGATTATAAGCCTTGAGATCATTTCCGATCGCCTTTAAAGTTCTTAGCTCTTGTTCGAGCCTTCGGGTTTCTTCACGAGGGAAATATTCGACAATCATCTTTTCTCTCAAGTCGGCCCAAGAGAGGGCGTGAACTTCATCGGTACCCACCGATTGTACATAAGTATTCCACCATGTAAGAGCGACACCGGCGAAGGTGTGAGTGGAGTATTTGACCTTGTCTTGGTCCCGACAACCGCTTATGCTAAAGACGGCTTCCGTTTGCTCAAACCATCGGGTGAGCACGACCGGTCCCCCGGTTCCATCAAAAGTGTGAGGTTTGCACCCCATGAAAGCTTTATAGGAGCATCCCTCGTTTGAGTTTCCGGCTCCATTGTTGTTGTTGTTGTTGTTGTTGTTGTTGTTGTTGTTGTTGTTGTTGTTGTTGTTGTTGGATGAGTGACCGGCCATGGCCGCATCTACGGCGGTGGCTATCATCCGTTCGAGAGCTTGTTCGGGAGTTTCATTGCGGCGTACACGACGAGGAGCCATTGTTCCTTCAAGACACAAGAATATCATTGATTAGTATTCTCAATAATACTAACCGTGATATAGAATAAAGATAAAGAGAAGTTTTTCCTCGACTCGCCTTAAATTCTTTATGCCATAATGTCGGAACGTTCATATGAGTCACCGTAATATAATCCCGGAAATTATATTACCCTGATTCATATGTGCATTCGACATCATTTCATATAGTCAAGGTGGCGCGTCAATCAAATTAAACAACATGAGATTAAGATGAACTAAGAGTAGATATGAGTAGAAGCGTTCGAGTATAAATGCACAAGTAGTCAAGTAATTCCTACTTCAAGTCTATATGCCGGTTGTAGTCTAGACTCACCAATGT
This sequence comes from Rutidosis leptorrhynchoides, assembly GCF_046630445.1. Lineage (NCBI taxonomy): Eukaryota > Viridiplantae > Streptophyta > Magnoliopsida > Asterales > Asteraceae > Rutidosis > Rutidosis leptorrhynchoides. The sequence continues at coordinate 249,957,003 of NC_092336.1, forward strand.
ACCCTATGACTCGAGGTTGACACCAATGAACTCTAAATCCCTACAACCTGGCTCTGATACCATCTGTAGCGACCCGACAAAATCGTCATTGACGGCGCCGTCTACTTAGGTCCCGTTACGTGGTCATAAGTCTTTAAAACAACGTTTGACCAAAAGATATGTCGCATTCATTTCAAATGTAAAGATTGTTCAAAGTTTACGAGAATAGTTCCACCACAAGTTACGTTACAAAGTTATAAGTACAAATGAAACTTATGCGACACAATTTAAAAGTAGCCAAAAGACGCTCCGTGTATGCATAAATACTCGACATCCAAAGCAAGTATCAAAATAATGAGCGGAAGCATGTAACACATATCGTTCAAAGACCTGAGAAAAACATAGAAATCTGTCAATGAAAACGTTGGTGAAATCATAGGTTTAAGTAAGTAAGTGAGTAAATAAGTAGATTGAACCAAAAGATTCGCAACATCGAATTAATAGTTAACCATTCCAAAATTTGTTTCACGAGCACCCAATTATCAATGCTTAACATTTCTCCCATTGAACCCCATCACTTAGTGCTAGAACATACACTGTTTCTCGAAAATATATTTCATTCGTAAACGGTAGCGAACCGTTTGAATGAGGGTTTGTCAAACCCATATGGATCCATACAACATAAGTTCTCGCTTACACCCGGCAAGTGTAACTAATGATAATCGAATTGAGGATTTTGTTCTAAACTCGTATGTAGAATGTTTGTTTTCCTGTACTCGTGTTCACTTAGTAAAGAAATATTTATGTTTTCTCATCCCAAATGTAAGTTCAAAAAGAATAAAAGTGGGACTATGATCTCACCTTGAGTGCACGTACGAAAAGTACTTCACAAAATAACGTGTGCGAAGGATAGTGCTAGTCTTGACCTAAACAAATAGGTCGTATCAATAACGGTAAACACGATAGGTCAAAGATGTTCAATTAGTCCTATGGCTCGTTACGACTCGATTATGTAGCATGTGAAATCAAATTGTCAAGTTTCATGCAAGGTACAAGTATATAAACAAGTTAGGAAGGTTGCATAATCATTTGGTTAAGTTTGACAAAAAGTCAAACTTTGGTCGGTCAAAGTCAACGAAAAAGTCAACACGTTCGGGTCGGGTCCCGAACTATTTTTCTGAGGTTTTTAATCATGTATGAGCATGTTAGAACAAGTTACATGTGAATCGGAGGTGCGTAGCATAGCAAACATTATTCGAAAATTGACAAAGTTGGACATACCACTTTGGCGCGCCGCGCGGGTATATGGCGCGCCACGCCATTACCTGTGCAGAGAATTCTGGCAGTTTTTAAGTTTTATGCACGAACCTAACTTCAAACAACCACCATTTATGATCCGCAAACAATCAAGACAAGTATCTTATACCGTTGGGAAGGTAATTTGACGAGGAAAACAACTAAACACATTTCATCAATCAATCTACCTAATACAACAACCAAAACCGCATCTAATGCTTAACATTAACCGCATACAAGTTCATAAATGCAATTCAATGATTCGGGCAACCAATTTACATGAATGATATGCCGTTTCGAAGGTAATCAAGCATACAATCCAACTAAACACTTACCAATAATAATCCATGGCATTCAATGCATCAAAAGTCCATTTCAAGTTCATCAACCCTAACCCAAATTCACCAAAATCATAAATCAAGTTCATGAACTTTTCTAAAGCAACCTACACATCAAATTGAAGCTAGTGATACTAGGAACACAATTAGAACATGAACTTTTAACATCTAACAACATATGATCATCCAAAATTCAAGAACAACACACCAAAATTCAAGTTCATGCTAGTTACACTAAAACAACGAGATCGAGCATATAAATTACACACACGACATCACAATGAGCCATAGACACTAACTAACACCATTTTAAGTCAAAAACACGAATTTTGAGAAATCTAGAGTTTTAGAAATGTTACCCAAACGAGATGAAGTTGGTACCAAAATGAAGAGGATGAAGAGAGGATTACGAATATGTAATTTATTTTGTTGTAAGCCTCCTAGATCGGATTTAGATGATGATTGAATGAATTTGAAAATGGTGTGTGTGTTCTTGCTAGAGAGAAAGAGAGAGAGATGGAGATGATAATGAATGGGTGAAAGGGGTTTGACCCTTTGACCTAGTCAAGGGTTTGATCCCTTGTCAAGTTTAGTCCTTCAACTTTCGTTCGGGTGCGTGAATTACCTAAACGAGATAATTTAAAACGCGTATCAACGGGAGATGTTATAAACATATAACGGACTTTATATTAGTATAACGGAAAAGTAAATGGAAAAAGGCGGGATGTTACAGTGCGATTGCAAATAGATGGGTTATATATGTGTATGTATAATTATTACACTCACTAAGCATTTTGCTTACGCTCTCGTTGTTTACTCTTTTTAGGCTCTGGCGCGGACAAGGGAAAGGGTATTTGTTTGGAATAGTGGCCTCCCGATTTACTTTGGATAGGGGACGCTTTTGGAAGTTTAGCTTTTGAAGTTTGACCAAGATGTGGGTAGTTTCACCTTAAACACCATGCTCTAGGTGTCGTTTGAAACTTAAACTCTTATGGTCGAAACTTGTATTTTGAACGGAATTCGTAAAATGGGTCGTTGTGGGCCGGTGATGTAAAACTCGATTTTATTGTGAAAACTTCTTAGTTTTACTTATTATAAAGTGTTGTGATAATTGGTTTCATGAAAAAGTGTCGGGAAGCGGGCTTTTTGTCCGCTTAAGTTGGACTGCTGGGACAGTCCCTGGTAGTTCATTTGGACGCCGTCCAGATCTATTGGACGTCGTCCTGCCCTTCACAACTGGATGCCGTCTAGATGGTTTACTAAAAAAAAAAATTAAGGCGTGTTTTTGTATAAATGAAGTTGGGTCATTACTGTAGAGACCCGTCCTAATCCATAAGAACGAATACAATAACATTTGGTTACATCGCGAGGTACTTGACCTCTATATGATACATTTAACAAACATTGCATTCGTTTTTTAAAAGACAAACTTTTATTTCAATGAAAGTTGACGGCATGCATACCATTTCATAATACATCCAACTATAATTGACTTAATAATAATCTTGATGAACTCAACGACTCGAATGCAACGTCTTTTTAAATATGTCATGAATGAATCCAAGTAATATCCTTAAGATGAGCTAATGTACAGCGGAAAATTTCTTTCGTACCTGAGAATAAACATGCTTTAAAGTGTCAACCAAATGGTTGGTGAGTTCATTAGTTTATCATAATCATTCATTTTCATCATTTTAATAGACCACAAGATTTTCATTTCTCATAAATATACGTCCCATGCATAGAGACAAAAATATCATTCATATGGATTGAACACCTGGTAACCGACATTAACAAGATGCATATAAGAATATCCCCTATCATTCTGGGACATCCATCGGACATGATAAAACAACATCGAAGTACTAAAGCATCCGCTACAACGGATGGGGTTTATCGGGCCCAATAGATCTATCTTTAGGATTCGCGTCAATTAGTGGACTGGTTTACTAATTCTTAGGTTACGAAGTAAAAGGGGCATATTCGGCTTCGATCATTCAAATATATAATGTAGTTTCGATTACTTGTGTCTATTTCGTAAAACATTTATAAAAGCAGCGCATGTATTCTCAGTCCCAAAAATATATATTGCAAAAGCATTTAAAAAGGGAGCAAATGAAACTCATCTAATGTATTTTGTAGTAAAAATACATATGACTATATTGAACAATGCATGGTTGGCCTCGGATTCACAAACCTATATCATTTGTATATTTATTAATATACATAAATGTAATCGAACACACACACACACACACACACACACACACACACACACAGATATATATATATATATATATATATATATATATATATATATATATATATATATATATATATATATATATATATATATATATATATATATTAGTTATATCCTTTATATTTTTGTAGTTATTTAGGATTTATTCTAAACTTCATTAGAAACATATTCTTTATTTATGTAAATTATATCTTAACTTATATATGATGTGGGATATTATTTTAATTATAGTAAATGTAATAAGTATCTTTTACGAAACTAATATTTATTTGTTAAAAATGGTAGTTTTATAATTATAAGTTACTAATAATAATAATAATAATAATAATAATAATAATAATAATAATAATAATAATAATAATAATAATAATAATAATAATAATAATAATAATAATAATAATAATAATAATAATAACAATACTTAAATGATTAAATAAATATATTAATAATACTTTTAAGACTAATAATAATAATAATGGTTATAATAATAATAATAATCATAATACTAATAACAATTATTATACTAATAATATTAACCACAATCAATGATAAAAATTAGTAATAATAAATCTAATAATAATACTTATAATAATAATAAATTATCGTTAGTCTTTATATTAGTAATAATAAGCATAATTATAGAAATGTAAACTACCTCATAATTATCGTAAAAAAATTGCCACCAGCTGGGTTTGAACCCGAAACCCCATGCTCACACAACAACCATCTAACAACTGCACTGCCCGTTCATATTTGTTTTAGTCTACAACTTAAACTATTTATTATGCTTTCTGTTTTCATCTGCTTCTTCGAGATCAAGTCGACCAGAAATCACCATGATCATCCGATTAATTACATGTTTGAATTAGGACATGGTTTCAAAACAGAAACAATTAGGAGGTGGGTTATTTGATTTAACAGAACTGAAAAACAAAAACAAAAAATAAATAAACAGAAAAAGGTAGAAGCCTGTTGTGTTCGCAAAAACAATACAACCTTAAACTTGATTCAATTATTACGACATTTTTAGACTAAGATCATAATATGAATTATGTTGGAAACCACCATTTGAAACTGCCTGAATCATCAGTTGAACTTAAATCGTATCACATATCTCGAATTTGATTTAAGAACAACGGTTGACTTTATTTTTCAACATCTTTGACTTCGTAAATTTGACATCAATTCGAGAAATTTGATTATGAAACTTTCTATATAGTTTCATCGAAAGATTTCCAACTTGACTGCATTTATACATTTTAAAATCTCATTCAAATTCGAGGATTTAGTAAAAAGTTTTAAGAACAGGGCCGCCGGATTCTTAGAGTTCTTCTTTGATAGATTTCGATCTGAAAAATGGCTGTAAGGGTTTTTAATTGGTAATGAGGATGGGTAATCAACTGAATTCGTTTATGATAAGTGAATGATTGATCGATTAGATACGGAATAAAGTCGACAGGAATTTTGAACATGAGCAGAAGACGACTAGAAAGATAAAAAAATATTGGAGTTTAACAGAATTTGATCTGGTTGTTTTGTAGTGGTGATTATCGTCCACTAGAATCAAAATCAGAAGAAAAGTTTAAAAGTAGATAACGACTGGTAACCAAATCGTACCTATGCTAGCGATATCTATAGATTTTTGGATAAGAAACAAAATTTATAACAGTTAAAGTGATTTTATCAATCTTCCATAAATTATCTGTTTTTTTTCTTATTTATTTGATTAATATTAATAAATATATTAATAATTAATAATACTTTTAATATTAAAAATAATAAAATTAATATAAGTATCAAGCTTAATGACCATTATTATTAATAATAATGATATTAATAATAATAATAATAAATTGTATTGTTTCCTAATAACTAAAATATTGATAATGCTAATAATTTATAATAATAATACTTCTTAATAATAATTTCGAATAACAATTAATAATAATGCTAATATTAATATACATATTTATAATAATGAAGGTAATGATAATAACACGTCAATTATGTTATAACTTGTAGTTCTAGATATATATTTGGTTATATAGTTATATATACATTACTGTATTTAAATATTGCTGTTGATATATATATATATATATATATATATATATATATATATATATATATATATATATCTGTATACATATATGTATCATATGTGGTCTCATTGATTGTTATATATAACTATAGTAATAATACTTCATAATACTATAAATAATAATAATAACACTTTATAATAATGAAATGATAATAATAATTATATTATTGATGATAATAATATCTATAAGTTTTATAACAGTTATAATGTTAATTTAATTTTATCACACTTCATATCTATATATGTTATTACTAATACTTCTTATAGTAATGAGAGTAATATTATTGTTGTATTAATTTTTAATATATTAATATTACATGTTATCGTTTATAGTTGACATTATGTAAGAACTTATATTGGATTGTAATTTCTTATATATATATATATATATATATATATATATATATATATATATATATATATATATATATATATATATATATATATATAGACATTATGTAAGAACTTATATTGGATTGTAATTTCTTATATATATATATATATATATATATATATATATATATATATATATATATATATATATATATATATATATATATATATATATATATACACATAATAATTAATAGAAATATAATATCCTGTAACTTATTTTACAGATTTATTTCATATGGTTAAATCGTATTTTATAATTTCAAGTAAATATACATATACTTATATTTATATATACATAATTATTTATAAACAATTATTTGTGAATCGTCGGGCATAGTAAATGGTCAAAAGATTTAAATGTATCCATGTAAACAGTTCTAAGATTTTGAGATTCGATTAAATAAACTTTGCTTATCATATCGAAACCATATAAAGATTAAGTTTAAATTTGGTCGAAAATTTCCGGGTCGTCACAGTACCTACCCGTTAAAGAAATTTCGTCCCAAAATTTGAGTGGGATGGTAATGGATGACAATAAATATGTTTTCATGACTCATACGAGTTGAAAATTAGAGTTTTATCATCAGTGAGTGATATGGATAAAACAAATCGTTTATGTGAAGAGTACGAGTGAAGCTATCACAAAATAATGGAATGAGGAAAATAAGTTTCGTCATAACTTTTGACGTTATCTTGGTTGAATTCCGAAATTCAAGTAGATTTAAAGAAAATCTTCGAAATCTAAAAGATTTGATTCTTCGGCGAGTAAGGAAATTAAGATCTCTATAATTAAATACGGTGATCTGCCTCGATTACTCTGTCTGATATTTCCATTATAAATTAAACTTTTTTCGTTCCACTATTCTCACCATTCCTATACTTTCTTTCTTAGTTCATACATCTAAAAGATTGTGAAAATGCTTAATCCAGTTCTAATCCTTGTCCTTATCCTGACTATCGCCACAATCATTCTCCTTTTCCAACTTCCACCGGAGGAATCTGTTTTCTTCTACTTCGCCCTTGGGGTTATAGTGTTTTTAATTCTCCCGTGTCTTTATGTTGCAATAAATATTGACATACACGGCTTGTAATTTACGTATTATTATCGAGCTTTATATCCTCCTTTATATTGCGGAGCTCCATGCTTTTGTTTTCTCTTCCCGACCTCAAGTCAAGCGAATAATGGTCCAGAATTCATATGTATGAAATTTTGAATGATCATAATATACTAAGCAGAAGAATTGTAATAGCACCATTTGATTGGTTAAATTACTAGAATTACAGAAGATAGAACTATCAAGAATATATTTTTCTTGATATGTTTGTAGGTTAAGTAGAATGACAGAGTTATGTAACATGGCACATGATGACGTTAAGATCTGTGAATCATCACGTTCCATTAGAAACTCAACATGACTTACTGTAATATAATCACGTTGATCAAGTGTCATTATATTATACTAACTCATGCTTCAGTTCCCAACACTACTTCAAAATTCATTCATAGTTTATAGTTAGATTTTACAGAAATTTCCAGTATAATGTATTACAGATAGCACGAAGAGGTATATAATTTCGGATGAGAATATTTATGAAAATATCCTCAGAAATATCGAAGATATTTATGATGATATTTTAGAATTTCTAAGTTCGAAGGTTGATGAATAAATATTTTCCGCAAGATTTTAACATGACCTCAGAGCAAGATATTCTTTAAGGATTTCATCGGATCAAGAATTACCTGGATCCTTTGAATATAGGGTTTGGTACTTGTATTTGTCCTTGGTCTCCTTCATGGTTAGCTCAATCAGTTTTTCAGTACCAATTTTTTTTATCGAACGTTCCTAACACTCCTTTCTTTATCATCAAACTTTTGGCCGTTTAGACCATCTACCATTTTTTTGTTTCCTCTGCATTTAATGCTACGATATCTGAATCATCGGTTATCAATTCGAGGTGGTTTAAGGAGAATTGTGTTTTTAGATGATTAAACGCTAATGGTAATATGATGGAATATGAAAGGTTCCCCGGTAACAATAAAAGAGCACGCATATATATCAAAGTTATAATATGGTTGTTTCGATCGAAAAGTCGAAGTTGTCTTGCTGGAGCTGTGACAAAATTTGCTACTTTGAAAGGAATTATCAAGTTATTTTGGGTAATAATAACACTAAGGAATTAGCACAACTACATGTTAAACGTTTACTCAGTTTCCGAGAGTTTTTCAGGTGCATAACTATATGCATAAATCTTTCCTTCCGTAGATGAAGTGCGGTTGGTTCATCCTCTCGATTGTGGTGTTTTCAAGAATTATAAAAGGTTTGAATGCAGGTTGTAATCGTCAAGATACAAATGAGGTTTACGATGAAATCAAGTGGCAAACTTGAAGAAATGCTTAGTTTCATATGTTATAATCAATATTTTAATTCATTTTAATTGTCCAATGTTATTAGTCCTCAGTCGATAGTCCACAGTTAACAGTCCAATAATTCATATATAGTTTAATATATAATATTCGAATTAATTAATACGTATCGTGACCCGTGTACATGTCTCAGACTCGATCACAACTCAAACTATATATATTATTTTAGAATCAACCTCAACCCTTTATTGCTAACTCCAACATTACTGCATATAGAGTGTCTATGGTTATTCCAAATAATATATATAGATGCATCGGTATGATATGTCAAAACCTTGTATACGTGTCCCGATATTTAAAGTGCGTAAAATAAATAACAGAAATTAAATGACGATAAATAAAATTGCGAGAATTAAAATTGTGATAAATAAAATGCGATAAATAAATTGCGATAAATATAAGGTAATACGGAATTAACAGTTAGCTAGGAACAGTTAGCGTGGATTCTTAACAAAATTTCTCATAGTTAAATTATTTATTTCTAACAAATTTTATTTTGTCCAATATTTTCTTCATTATGTCACTTGTTGGATTCTGATAGATCAAAATTCAAATATGAAATTGAATGAAAATAGTTGTGATGAACGGATTCGTACTTCTATGGTTGTAAGTAGGATAGTAAATGACTGTTGAATCAGATTCGAAGAATGTACAGTGTAACTTATTAATGTGAAATCTAAATATTCCTCAGGTATTACCTACCCGTTAAAATATTTTCACCATTAACAGTTTGTACGAAAGAATTTTCAATTACAATCTTTATGAAAATATATATACATATATATTTTCTTTAGATGTAATTATAGATTTAATGAGTCAATATGATATTAAACTCATTTGATTTTTGGTTTGAGCTAGAATAAATAATCTCTAAAACTATTAGAAACCACATATTCTTCGCAGAATATTTCTTCAATGAAGTTATGAATTAATACTTCATCGTTCATTGTTGTTGGTACTCCTTGGTATCCATGGTGCGTATGACGTTGATATTCGTGTGACAGATTGTAAAGTTGAGGTTTGCGATGCGGTTGTTGTTGGTGGTGGTAATGGTACTGTTGGCATTGATTATGGTGGTACTGGTTATGCTGCTGGTGCTGCTGCTGGTGTTTAAAATCTTTACACCATATTCTCCAAAGCCACTACCCGAGCACGAAGCTCGTTGACTTCTTCTATTACACCAAGGTGATTGTCGGTTCGGACGAGCGGATAAATATGATCTAGAATTTGGTATAGTATATAATCATGACGAGATACTCTAGAAATGAGAGAGAAAATGGTGTTTCGGACAGGTTCGCCGGTAAATGCTTCAGGTTCTTCGCCAAGAGGACAATGTGGTGGATGAAAAGGATCACCTTCTTCTTGTCTCCAATGATTGAGGAGGCTACGAACCCAGCCCCAATTCATCCAGAATAGATGATGGCTAATCACTTGATCCATTCCAATTACACTGCTTTCGGAGCTCGAGTGGAAATCCATATCGGAATAGTTATCGGAATCCGACGAACTTGAACTGGTTGCGGAATTCATCTTGCACGGTTAGGTAAAGGATTTTATGATATGATTTTCGAATATCTTATGATATTCTAATTACATAGAATATCTATGTATAGTACAGAAGACCCGTAGATTACGGAGGAAATTAAAGAAACGTGTTAGATAAAGTCTACAGTAATAGATACGCTAAGATCTGAATTTTTGTCTCTACACTATTCATGCAATCAATGCAATAAGAAGTGTCTAGACTAAGAATGATAAGCAGGTAATTTCCTAAGGATGATAAATATATGATTTTTGACACGAAATGATAAGCAAAACTTTTGATATGCAGACACGGTCGAAGTCCAGACCCACTAATGCATCTAAACAACTATCGGTTAGACACACTAATGCAAGACCTGGTTCGCTAAGATTACTGCTCTGATACCAACTGTAGAGACCCGTCCTAATCCATAAGAACGAATACAATAACATTTGGTTACATCGCGAGGTACTTGACCTCTATATGATACATTTTACAAACATTGCATTCGTTTTTTAAAAGACAAACTTTCATTTCAATGAAAGTTGATGGCATGCATACCATTTCATAATACATCCAACTATAATTGACTTAATAATAATCTTGATGAACTCAACGACTCGAATGCAACGTCTTTTGAAATATGTCATGAATGACTCCAAGTAATATCCTTAAGATGAGCTAATGCACAGCGGAAAATTTCTATCGTACCTGAGAATAAACATGCTTTAAAGTGTCAACCAAAAGGTTGGTGAGTTCATTAGTTTATCATAATCATTCATTTTTATCATTTTAATAGACCACAAGATTTTCATTTCTCATAAATATACGTCCCATGCATAGAGACAAAAATATCATTCATATGGATTGAACACCTGATAACCGACATTAACAAGATGCATATAAGAATATCCCCTATCATTCCGGGACATCCATCGAACATGATAAAACAACATCGAAGTACTAAAGCATCCGCTATAACGGATGGGGTTTGTTGGGCCCAATAGATCTATCTTTAGGATTCGCGTCAATTAGTAGACTGGTTTACTAATTCCTAGGTTACCAAGTAAAAGGGGCATATTCGGCTTCGATCATTAAACCATATAATGGAGTTTCGATTACTTGTGTCTATTTCGTAAAACATTTATAAAAGCAGCGCATGTATTCTCAGTCCCAAAAATATATATTGCAAAAGTATTTAAAAAGGTAGCAAATGAAACTCACCTAATGTATTTTTTAGTAAAAATACATATGACTATATTGAACAATGCAGGGTTGGCCTCAGATTCACGAACCTATATCATTTGTATATTTATTAATATACATAAATGTAATCGAACACACACACACACACACACACACACACACATATATATATATATATATATATATATATATATATATATATATATATATATATATATATATTAGTTATATCCTTTTTATATATTTTTGTAGTTATTTAGGATTTATTCTAAACTTCATTAGAAACATATTCTTTATTTATGTAAATCATATCTTAACTTATATATTATATGGGATATTATTTTAATTATAGTAAATGTAATAAGTATCTTTTACGAAACTAATATTTATTTGTTAAAAATGGTAGTTTTGATAATTATAAGTTACTAATAATAATAATAATAACAATACTTAATTGATTAAATAAATATATTAATAATACTTTTAAGACTGATGATGTAGCGTGAGGGTACGAAATAGTATTATTTTTAATACAAAATACTACAAAATATGACACAAGTTTTATTAATTTACGGATGGGATATACCTAAACCTTGCTACAACACTATAGGCAGTGTACCTAATCGTAGAGTAGTGTAGTTTTTAGTAAGTCCGGTTCGTTCCACAGGGAGCTGGTGATACTTACTATATTTTTAACTATATTTATACAAAATATATATAATTATATAAGTAGTAATATTATTATAAAAGGGGGGTTTTACCGTTTAATGACCGGTTTGTCGATTCTATATTTTAAGCGTAAAGATAAATGACGATAATTAAAGTGCGTAAAATAATGACAATAAATAAAATGACAGTAAATAAAATTGCGAGTAATAAAATGACAGTAAATAAAGATACGATGAGAAATATAATAAAAGAATTATGCTTATTTAAACTTCCGTAATCATGATGTTTGACGTGTTGATTTTAATTTATTACCATGGGTTAATTGTCCTTTGTCCTGGTTTATTTGATACGTCTATCTGGTTTTTGTCCATAATAGTCCATCGGTCATAAAAATAAAGTGCGAGTATCCTCGTCAAATTACCCTTATACCCGAAGTCAAATATTCCAACTGATTAAGGATTTAAACTGTGACGCAGTTATCACTTCTGTCAACAATTACACCAGTTATCACTGTATGTAATCCACCCCTGTTTTAATTAGTTTATGAATATTAATTCATCCACTTGATCAGAATGAATAATCAATTACCCAACCCAATTGATTAATTAAATGATTATAACAGATTCCATATGAACATCACTAAATAGGACAACCATAATCATTATTAATTATTAGGTTAATTAATTTGAAGATAGGTTCGACAGACTCCAATGAGTTGTCACTCAATTAGAAAATACCCCCCATCTATTAATAGTCAATAGTTCAATTTCCACAAGTGTCGGTCTTTTGCCTAAACCTTAATTATGGTCCAAAGTTCAATAACCCCTTCTTAATATTTTAGCCCAACATCACGATTACTTCGACTCAAATAAGCATAATAATAACTTAGTTACGATACATTAATGTAAAAAGGTTGAACATAACTTACAATGATTAAAAATAGCGTAGCGTTACACGGACAGAATTTCGACTTACACACTCAAACGATCTCTATCATAAATCTTATTATTATCATAATTTAAAATTAAAATTAAGATTATTGTTATATCTTATTAAGTTAACATTATGATAGAGATATAGAATATAGATATTGATAATTGATATTGATAAATAAGAAAAAGATAGAAAAAGGTGTGTTTTTACATTACGATTACAAAGCCTTTTATAGGCGAATTTAGAAATTGAATTTTCACTTATGACCCCTGAACTATGCTCCATTAACAACTTTTTATTATTTAATATTATTCTTATTATGAATTATTTAAATATTATATTTTATTCTTGTGCATAGTTGACTCGTAATTTTTACACCGTTGCGTCGAGCGTTGAGAGTTGACTCTGGTCCCGGTTCCGGATTTTCGAACGTCCTTGCGTACAATTTTATATTTTGTACTTTGCGTTTTGTAACTTGTACTCTTGTCATTTTTAGACGTTCCTCATCAATAATTTGAACCTTTTTGATTGTATCTTGTACTTTTGAGCTTTTTGGACCTTTGTGTCTTCAATTCGTCGTTTTCGCCTTTTGTCTTCGCACTTATTTAAAATAAACGAATATTACTTGAAAATGGAACAATTGCAACTAAAATCTTGTCTTTCTTGGGGGATAATGGTATGAAATATATGTTCCTTTTTAGCCTTATCAATATCCCCACACTTGAGCGTTGCTTGTCCTCAAGCAATACAGTCTTGAAATATAAACACACGAATCACTTCTTTATTCTTCACACTTTGTACATGAGTGATTATGATAGAGCGGTATAAACAATGATAGTAACGATATGGTTCAAAGGTGGGTGTGTCTTTTATAGTTGCCTCGGGTTTAGGTCAACGACACTGCAATCAAATAGCCGATTTACTTTCGGTTTCCAAAGCAAAGTGCACATTTGAAAGGCGGTTTACAGTCCCACATGACTATAAAATTTTAGATCCTTAAGGAAATTAGATCTTTATGAAAACATTCGATCTTTTGAAAATTCATGCTAGATTTTTCCCTAGACAAGTTTTCTGATTTGATCCATCATCGGTGTTGCAAAATATATTTGTAGATCAATATTTTGGCTAAAAAATTTTAGGTTCGTGTAATCCACTGCTATCCCGGTATCGAATAGCACACATCCAGTTTACTTGTTCCGTATATTACCTTTCGGTAAACTACCGTCCGGTTGTAAAGGAAAGCGATGAACAAGAAACTGTTAAGGCAATGTCTAATGACATGCAGATTTTCATGGTCTTTTTTTACGTGTCGGATGCTAGAACTATCCTTGGTAGGAGCAATAGTAAAGATCATCCTATGATTTTTTGGTCTGGCACAAGGTCCTGTCTCCGACCATGCTATGCAACCACCGTTCTTACGGTTGACACCCGATTTGGTTCAGGTGACCTAATGAATTCTAGGTGAATTCCTAGGATTTTACGTTCAATGGTAATGAACGCATTGAAAATGGGTTTTCAGAAAACAAATCGGTTTGTAATTTGATCAAAATATTTTCTCGTTCAAGCTCGAGTTTAGATATCATCGAATTCCATGAGTTTGAATTCTCAATCTTTAAGGTCAATCTCAAGGATTGAGTAATATCAGGCTTAAAAGCTGATTTTTAATCTTTAAGGAGATTATCCTTTCTGGGGATCTGATTCATTATTCTTATCAAGCTAATTTGCACGGTGCCCCCCATTGTACGAGATAAATCCTTCTCATGGTTAGGATAAATCTGACCACTTGGCGACCCTGTTTGATGCTGAGGTCCGTGGATTTCCTGCTGATTTTAGAGATGACTTTTCTAGATTTTTCGTCAACCTACAGCCGGTCTAGACGACAACTTCATGACCTAAATCAAGAAGCGCGTGTCTTTTTCGGAAGACTTTACTTCCTTTTAATGATGGAATTGATTCATCGTGTAGATCCATCTTTTCTTTCAAATATATTACAATAAACCGGGTAAAACTGTTAATTAAGTCCAAAACAAAAGCACCTGCAATAACTTTACAGAAACATGTGATAGATAGTTTTTAATTGAATAACTTGGTACATTCTCCCCACACTTAGTTTCTTTCTTTGCCTTTTTATTCTTCTTTATTCCTTTTTAAATGAATTCAAGCGTTTTGGGTTGTTTCTCAATTTATGTCCTCAAGGTAACGATAATTTCGGTATTAACACCTAGTTTTCATCGTTCATAAATATGTATAAACATGATTTTGACTTCATTTAATTGAAAATTTTGAAAAATTTTACTAGAAGTGGGTAGTCAGTATATAAGACTAGGGCTGTTCCTTGTTATCAGAGAGCACTAGATTCTAATACAACTACTGCGTTACTAGTATTTTAGTTGAAAATTTTTCAAATTTTCATGAAATTTGGCAATTAAACTAAGTATAAACCCGAGAGAATTTATAACCCTTCCCCACACTTGAGATCATGCAATGCCCTCATTTGCATGAAATCAGACTATAATTATAAATTCATGAGGGTGATTAGTGTAGAAAAGTGATTAAAAATACCGAGTTTGTAATTACAAAGCTCGTCGAATGATTGATGGCGCCTCATCGTTCATTCCTCCATTTGTTATATAACATTTGTTATTTTGCGTCTTGTCGTCAAAATTGGTACCTTTTGCTGAACTTTAATGACAGTCTTTGAAAGTGCGTTGTTTTACCCTGTTGTGTTCATGATATAAACTACAAACATATATACATATTTTTGAAGTTGGGTATATTTCCCCACGTTCAAAAATTTATAAAATATAATATTTTTTTTTTGGCATACTTTAGATCAATAAAATTAAAAATAATGATAACAAAATTTTTCGCCCCGCTCTCGGGTAAAGCAATTTCGGCTCTATGACCTAGTCTTTAACTCACGACGATTTTTAGAAATCAATTTTTTTTAACTTAATGAAATAAAGTAAATTTTGTTTTTAAAATCACACAAAACTTAAATTTAAAAAGCATATTAATTTTTATATAAAACCTACAAAATAAAAAAAAATTCAGAATGGAGGGAGGAAACTAGTTCTTTAGTGTCTGCTAGCGGAAAAGACCAATCGGATTCTATTCTCGGAACTACACGAGAACAGAACAACTAACTCTAGGTAGCATTTTTTTTAGAACACTTAAATCTCCCCACACTTAGGTAGCTGTGGTGTTGAAATTGTGATTAACTTCATCGTTAATTTCTTTTGGTCCATAATCAACTTGCGTATCTGTGAATTTTTCTTTAAGCCATTGGTCGGATTCCTGTGTAATATCCACAATTTCAACTAGCTTCGCCTTTTCTTTAGGCGACAAATTGGATACTAACCGGTTACATAACTTGAAGTTCCCCTTACTTCTAGCATCGCGAATCCGTTTAATAAGTTTCTTCATTGAACTATTAATAACGGGATCATTTAAATTCGTATCAACAACGGGGTTCTTTGTTATCAGGTCATCATTAGGTGTTACTTCATTTTCCCCACACTTAGGCGTTTCATTATTGCTAAGCACTACCGTTGGAGTTGGTAAAACCACATGGTTATTACCAATCATTTTTACCGGTTCAACGGTTTTGGTTGGTGGAGATTTAGACTTTCGAATCATAAAGGTGATCGATTTGTCACCACTTTTAAGTGTCATTCTTCCATTTCCTACATCAAATAACGCCCCGGTGGACGCTAAGAATGGTCGACCTAAAATTAGAGGAATGTTTGGGTCCTCTTCTATGTCAATGACAATGAATTCGACTAGAAAGGTTAAATTGCCTACTTGAATGGGTAGGTTGTCAGCGATTCCAATTGGGTGCTTAATGGTTTGATCAAAGAGTCGAACACTCATATCTGTTGGAGTTAACTCACCTACACCTAATCTCTTATATAAGGAAAGAGGCATAACACTCACACTTGCACCTAAATCTACTAGTGCATCATACATAACACAATCACTAAGTAGACAAGGAACAATAAATTCACCCGGATCACCTACCCTAGGTGGAGGTTTTGGTGGAAATGTATTCACCGGGTTTATTTATACGGTTTTTGTTTCTTGTACTTTCTTCTTCTTTTTCTTCTTCTTCTTCTTTCCAGGATTATCACAATCTTTATTTCCTATCACTTGCTCATACTCAACTCCTTTTCTTGGAAATGGGATGGGTGGTTTGTATGGTGACACCACTGGCTTTACATACTCGGGTGGTGGTGATGGTGTAACTTCTTCATTGTTATTCTCATCTAAAACCTCCCCATCTTCTGGAGCTGGTTTTTTAGAATTTGTTGATACCATGTTAACATTCTCATTCCTAAGATTTACTTCAGTATTACTCGGTAGCTTTCCTTGTTCCCTTTCACTTATTAATCTAACAACAGTACCTACTTGTTTTTCTAGATTCAAAATGGAAGCTTGTTGAGTTCTAAGTGACTGATCAACCCTCTCATTCGTTTGGGTTTGAGATGTAATAAATTGTGTTTGAGATTCCACTAGCTTTACCATCATTTCTTCTAGATTTGACTTTTTCTCTTCGGTTTGTTGTGGTGGTTTATACAAGCTAGGTCTTTGTTGATTGAAAGTGTTGTTTTGAGTCGGTTGGTTATTGGGACCTTGTTGGTTGTACGAGTTATTGTCGGGTCCTTTTGGATTGTAAAGAATGTATTGATTTCGATTAAAGTTTGGCCTTGGCGGTTGATAATTATTCTGGTAATCATTTCCCGGCCTTTGGTTCATATAGGAAACATTCTCTCGTTGTTCCATCGTTTGTTCAATGTGACAGTCTTTCATTAAGTGTGGTCCACCGCATTGCTCACAACTGATTCGTATTGCGTGAATATCTTTATTCATCTTTTCCATTCGTCTTTCGAAAGCATCTATTTTTGCGAAAATGGAATCAAAGTCATGGCTAGAATCGGCTCTAGCCGCTTTAGATGAACGAAAAATATCTTTTTCTTGATGCCACTCATGAGAGTGGGAGGCTGTGTTATCAATAATTTTGTAAGCTTCAGTTGCGGTTTTCTTCATAATGGAACCACCAGCTGTTATGTCGATGTCTTTTCGTGTAGCAACGTTGACACCTTGGTAGAATATTTGTACTATTTGATAAGTGTCTAAACCGTGTTGAGGACATCCTCTCAACAACTTTCCAAATCTTGTCCACGCCTCATATAGAGTTTCATTTGGCTTTTGCGCGAACGTAACAATTTCTCCTTGAAGTCTCACGGCTTTGGATGCCGGAAAGAATTGTTTAAGAAATTTTTCAACTAAAACTTCCCATGTGTCAATCGCCCCTTCAGGTAACGATTCTAACCAATCTTTGGCTTCTCCCTTTAAAGTCCAGGGAAACAACATGAGATAGATCTGCTCATCTTCCACTTCTCGGATTTTGAATAGTGTACAAATTCTTTTAAACGTACGAAGGTGTTCGTTAGGATCTTCATTCGGTGCACCACTGAATTGGCATTGGTTAGTTACCATGTGTAGAATTTGTCCTTTGATTTCATAATCTGGCGCATTAACTTCTGGCTTAATAATGGCGTGACCTTGGCCCGTGCGTGTGGCTCTCATTCGATCTTCCATACTTAGAGGTTCCGTTACTTCCATAATTGAATTTGTTAAATACGAATCACTAGAGGATTCTGATTTAATGGTTTGTGGCTCAGGAGGAATAATTAGTGGTTCAGGATCTTGGAATTGTCCTTGAATATGCTCCGGGTTCTTAATTGTGAAGTCGGGTTCAAAAGATGGATTATCGGAAATTTGAGTTGGAGTTCTTGTTCGACTAGATGACGATTCTAAAGAAAAATCAACGGCGACAATATTTGCTAGATGTCTTGATCGAGTTACAGGTGGTGAACGTATGAAAGGTGGTGAACGTTTTGCTCGGTGCATTCACAGAATATCCTATTAGTTATAAAAATAAGAAAAACTTATATAAGTTGTCCAATCAATAGACTTTTCTGATTTTGCCCACGTTTCGAATAGCCAAAAGATGCAGCAGAGGGGCAGGATTCGTTTGGTCTCAATATAATTGAGTACTGTTTGGCTCCAATAACCCGGTCCACGTACAAATCCAACTATTACTACGAACCAGAAAATTTTGATGTCTATCAATTTAACCACTTAAAATAAATTTTCGTAATTTTAAGAAATTTAGAGAAGAAGTAGAAAAAAATCTAAGTCCTAAAAACTAGAATGGCGAGAAATAAGAAAGAAAAAGATTGCGCGTCGAAAAAGGTCGAAAAATAAAAAGGTCGAAAAATAGGCGTCGAAAAATAAAAATAAGAAAGTAGTGCGAAATACGGCGTCGTAAAATTCTAAAGCACCTAAAACTTAATCTAAGGAATAAGCACTTAAGGGATTTTACGGCAAAGCCTAAAAATTCTAGAAGTAAAAATAACTATGGCAAAACTAAACTTAATACTAAAAGTTGCGACTATAGTCTAAAAATCTAAAGGTAATAAAACTAAAAAAAAACAATTTTTTTTTATAGACAAAATCTTAAAAAATATATATTTTTTTTTTAATAATTTTTTTTTTTTTTACGTTTTTTTTTTTTTACGTTTTTGTTTTTTTTTTTACGTTTTTTTTTTTAGTTTTTTTTTTTTTTTTTTACGTTTTTTTTTTAATAACGAATTTTTTTTTCTAAAAAAAAACGTTTTTTTTTTCCAATTTTTTTTTTTTTTTTTTTTAAAAAAAAAAATGATTTTTTTTACAAATTAATACTTTTTTTTATAATTATTATTTTTTTTTTCAAAACTTTTTTTTTAATTCATTTACTATTCATGAATAGTAAATGAAAAGAAATTAATTAATTTACTATTCACATGAAAGCGACATGATAGAAATTATTAATTACAATTTACATAATATACCCCTGAAGTATTTAATAAATACGACTTTTTAAAACTTTTACGATTCAAAATATATTCTAAAATATTATTATATTATTATATTCTATTTCAATATTATTATATTATTATATTCTATTTCAATATTATTATATTATTATATTTTATTTCAATATTATTATAATTAAAAATATAGCGTTTTAGCGCTCCCCGGCAGCGGCGCCAAAAACTTGATGATGTAGCGTGAGGGTACGAAATAGTATTATTTTTAATACAAAATACTACAAAATATGACACAAGTTTTATTAATTTACGGATGGGATATACCTAAACCTTGCTACAACACTATAGGCAGTGTACCTAATCGTAGAGTAGTGTAGTTTTTAGTAAGTCCGGTTCGTTCCACAGGGAGCTGGTGATACTTACTATATTTTTAACTATATTTATACAAAATATATATAATTATATAAGTAGTAATATTATTATAAAAGGGGGGTTTTACCGTTTAATGACCGGTTTGTCGATTCTATATTTTAAGCGTAAAGCTAAATGACGATAATTAAAGTGCATAAAATAATGACAATAAATAAAATGACAGTAAATAAAATTGCGAGTAATAAAATGACAGTAAATAAAGATACGATGAGAAATATAATAAAAGAATTATGCTTATTTAAACTTCCGTAATCATGATGTTTGACGTGTTGATTTTAATTTATTACCATGGGTTAATTGTCCTTTGTCCTGGTTTATTTGATACGTCTATCTGGTTTTTGTCCATAATAGTCCATCGGTCATAAAAATAAAGTGCGAGTATCCTCG
The DNA here is from genome assembly GCF_046630445.1 of Rutidosis leptorrhynchoides. Classification (NCBI taxonomy): domain Eukaryota; kingdom Viridiplantae; phylum Streptophyta; class Magnoliopsida; order Asterales; family Asteraceae; genus Rutidosis; species Rutidosis leptorrhynchoides. Next base: position 249,977,825 of record NC_092336.1, read on the forward strand.
TCAAATTACCCTTATACCCGAAGTCAAATATTCCAACTGATTAAGGATTTAAACTGTGACGCAGTTATCACTTCTGTCAACAATTACACCAGTTATCACTGTATGTAATCCACCCCTGTTTTAATTAGTTTATGAATATTAATTCATCCACTTGATCAGAATGAATAATCAATTACCCAACCCAATTGATTAATTAAATGATTATAACAGATTCCATATGAACATCACTAAATAGGACAACCATAATCATTATTAATTATTAGGTTAATTAATTTGAAGATAGGTTCGACAGACTCCAATGAGTTGTCACTCAATTAGACAATACCCCCCATCTATTAATAGTCAATAGTTCAATTTCCACAAGTGTCGGTCTTTTGCCCAAACCTTAATTATGGTCCAAAGTTCAATAACCCCTTCTTAATATTTTAGCCCAACATCACGATTACTTCGGCTCAAATAAGCATAATAATAACTTAGTTACGATACATTAATGTAAAAAGGTTGAACATAACTTACAATGATTAAAAATAGCGTAGCGTTACACGGACAGAATTTCGACTTACACACTCAAACGATCTCTATCATAAATCTTATTATTATCATAATTTAAAATTAAAATTAAGATTATTGTTATATCTTATTAAGTTAACATTATGATAGAGATATAGAATATAGATATTGATAATTGATATTGATAAATAAGAAAAAGATAGAAAAAGGTGTGTTTTTACATTACGATTACAAAGCCTTTTATAGGCGAATTTAGAAATTGAATTTTCACTTATGACCCCTGAACTATGCTCAATTAACAACTTTTTATTATTTAATATTATTCTTATTATGAATTATTTAAATATTATATTTTATTCTTGTGCATAGTTGACTCGTAATTTTTACACCGTTGCGTCGAGCGTTGAGAGTTGACTCTGGTCCCGGTTCCGGATTTTCGAACGTCCTTGCGTACAATTTTATATTTTGTACTTTGCATTTTGTAACTTGTACTCTTGTCATTTTTAGACGTTCCTCATCAATAATTTGAACCTTTTTGATTGTATCTTGTACTTTTGAGCTTTTTGGACCTTTGTGTCTTCAATTCGTCGTTTTCGCCTTTTGTCTTCGCACTTATTTAAAATAAACGAATATTACTTGAAAATGGAACAATTGCAACTAAAATCTTGTCTTTCTTGGGGGATAATGGTATGAAATATATGTTCCTTTTTAGCCTTATCAAAGACTAATAATAATAATAATAATGGTTATAATAATAATAATAATCATAATACTAATAACAATTATTATACTAATAATATTAACCACAATCAATGATAACAATTAGTAATAATAAATCTAATAATAATACTTATAATAATAATAAATTATCATTAGTCTTTATATTAGTAATAATAAGAATAATTATAGAAATGTAAACAACCTCATAATTATCGTAAAAAAAATTGCCACCTGCTGGGTTTGAACCCGAAACCCCATGCTAACATGACAACCATCTAACAACTGCACTGCCCGTTCATATCTGTTTTAGTCTACAACTTAAACTATTTATTATGCTTTCTGTTTTCATCTGCTTCTTCGAGATCAAGTCGAACAGAAATCACCATGATCATCCGATTAATTACATGTTTGAATTAGGACATGGTTTCAAAACAGAAACAAATAGGAGGTGGGTTATTTGATTTAACAGAACTGAAAAATAAAAACAAAAAATAAATAAACAGGAAAAGGCAGAAGCCTGTTGTGTTCGCAAAAACAATACAACCTTAAACTTGATTCGATTATTACGACATTTTTAGACTAAGATCATAATATGAATTATGTTGGAAACCACCATTTGAAACTGCCTGAATCATCAGTTGAACTTAAATCGTTTCACATATCTCGAATTTGATTTAAGAACAACGGTTGACTTTATTTTTCAACATCTTTGACTTCGTAAATTTGACATCAATTCGAGAAATTTGATTATGAAACTTTCCAGATAGTTTCATCGAAAGATTTCCAACTTGACTGCACTTATACATTTTAAAATCTCATTCAAATTCGAGGATTTAGTAAAAAGTTTTAAGAACAGGGCCACCGGGTTCTTAGAGTTCTTCTTTGATAGATTTTGATTTGAAAAATGGCTGTAAGGGTTTTTAATTGGTAATGAGGATGGGTAATCAACTGAATTTTTTATGATAAGTGAATAATTGATTGATTAGATACGGAATAAAGTCGACAGGAATTTTGAGCATGAGCAGAAGACGACTAGAAAGATAAAAAATATTGGAGTTTAACAAAATTTGATCTGGTTGTTTTGTAGTGGTGATTATCGTCGACTAGAATCAAAATCAAAAGAAAAGTTTAAAAGTAGATAACGACTAGTAACCAAATCGTACCTAATGGTGTATCCTATCGTATACATGCATAAAAGGCATAATGGTTGCATAAAAGTAGTATCAAGAAGGCTGGAAACAACAGTTTTGTGGAGTTATCTGTCCAGCGTTCTCCGCTGTACAGGCTGCTCCGTCATGCGTAAGCCCTGAAGGCCGCCTAGCGCGTAAGCCCTGACTGAAGAACGCCACCTTCAGCGTAAATTTTGGATCGCGAATAACAGAACGTATCATCATTTGACACGTGTCCCCGAGCAATCTGGTGGATCTGACACTATAAATAGACCCCTTGGGTCGTCATTTTACACAGTTCAGATATTCTGATAACTTTGAGAGCTGAGACTTCACTTCTCTCTTTATCTCTCTACTTTCTCTCACTAAAAGTCATCCGACTAGCACTTCTATGCTCTACGGACGACAGGTTGATTAAGCCACCCCACAAGTTTCTACACTTGTGAACCGGGTCTGCAGGGATTATTTCCCAAGGGTAAAAATCAATCGGCAACACTCCACTCTCCTAAAGCTAGATTACTTCTAGTATCTTATTGACACACTAAGCCTTACTTCATAAGGAAATAGGTGTTAACAATGGCGCCATCCACTAATGCAAAGAACACACGAAATGGAAAAGGAACAAAAACAACTGAATCTCTATTTGTACTTAAAGCAGTCAATAATCAATCAACTGATGACATGATAACTGTTGAAGATGTACCTGTTCCACCACTAGATGGTACGATTGAAGAAACAGTTGCTGAAACTACAGAAAGGCTTAAACATTTGGCAACTAATTCGGAGAAAAGGCCAGTAATCGAAGAAACGACAACCAAAAGTGCAGAAAGACTTCCAAATTTTGTTGCTAATCCAGAGCGACGACCATTGATGCAACCACGATGATGTCCATCATTTATACCTTTTCGGTGGATGGTGGATGGCAAAGACAAGAAAATAATGAAAAGGCAATCTATATCAAAATACAAGTTATCCAGGCTACTTGACAAGCTGGGCAATCTTATTGATGATTCTGGGGATGATAACGACCTGAGCTATGATAATAACGACTCTGATGATGAAATTGACAAAGATGAGTTCATGTCAGAGAAGCAGGCAGTGTTGCTTTTAAATGACATTCTTAAGCAGACAGCTCCGGCAAAATATAAGCAACGCTTAGCGCAACCCGCCGTCCGTGCTGTGGCCATGGACAATTTCTTTGCCCTCATTACTGGAGAGCAAGCCACCAAGCCACCATCCATGGCAGAATCTACACAGTGTTTCATTGATCGAATTGCTAATTATCCATTGCCCAGAAATCTTGCTATACCAACAATTGGAGTTTATGATGGCACAACGGATCCGGAAGATTTTCTGACTATGTTTGAAGGTGTTATGAGGTTGCAGCATTGGGAGGATGAAACTGCGTGTCATATGTTTCCTATGGTACTGCAGAAAATGGCACGCGAATAGTTTGCTAGTTTGCCACCAAGGAGTATTACCAGTTTTCTTGATTTGAGAGCAAAATTTGTGATGCAATACCAAAATCTACGAAGCTGTACTCTGACACATCTTGATGCACACGAGATCACAATGCATCATAATGAATCTTTGAGCAATTTTATGAAGCGTTATACACTTGAAGCACAGAAGATCCCTGATTATCCAGAATCACAGCTTGTATCTGGTTTTATTTTCTGTTTGGACCAGCGACGGTTTAGTACACTTGTTCATGCATTACGGTATGACTTGCCAAAAACATTGCATCAGGCATTGGAGGTTGCATAGAGACATGTTCGAGCTGGTGAGTGTGGGTTGAACAAGTTTGATATTGGCAGCAGTAGCAAGCCGCACAATGGAGGACGGTATTTTGATAGAAATCAGAGAAGGAATGACAATTCCAATGGAGGATGGAGAGGAAACAATCACCCTAATGATTTCCACCACAACAGAAGGCCAATAGAAAGGCACCCGTTAATAATGGTGCTTACCAAAACTCCGAAAGAGATCCTCTTCACTGAACCAATTCGGACCACTTTCAATGCTCCAGCACCTATGGAAGAAAGGGAGGGTCCAAAGAGTGAGTTGTGGTGCGATTTCCATGAGGCTTGGGGCCATGATAAGGACAATTGCAAATCTTTGATGAGAGAATTCATAGCGAAAATCAAGGCAGGAGAACTGAATCATTTGTTGCCTGGAAAACAGTACAGGAGGAATGATCCTCGCAGGAAATTTGCGTGGCAAAGGAATGATGGTAACAGAGGACGCCGTGGAGAGAACAGAAGAGAGCAGCATGGTGGAAGAGATAATCGGAACCAACCGCAGTACGGAGAATGGATCACAGAGCGCAAGACAACTCCAGAAGTTGTAATCAGGATGGTTTGGATCAACGACAGTCATTATGAAGAAGGTGAATCATAAAACAGCAATTTGGACAGCTGGAGATATGCTCCAATTATCTTTCAGCCAATTCAGAATTGGGCGTTGTCCGTCCAACCAGTGATCATTTCAGCAGAGATAGCAAATAAGTTTGTCAACTGTATCTACACAGATACGGGAAGTGAAGCTGACATCATTTACTGGCATTGCTTGAAGACTTTTCCAAGGCATGTGCAGGGCAGAGCTAGGCAAACGAGGTTGAAAGTTTCTGGATTAACGGGAGCACCGGTAAATGCCATGGGGCAGATTCGTTTGGAAGTTGTTATGGGCACATTCCCATTGTTGAGAATAGAAACAATCGATTTCACAATCATAGATGGAAATTCTCGATTTAATGTCCTTTTTGGAAGGGCAGCGTTGGCTAAATTAGGAGCGATAACATCGACAGCTCATGCGGAGATCAGGTTCCCAACTCCTAACGTAGTAGCCGCCATACATTCACAGTATGTAGCACCGGCTAGGGAGAGATCCACATTTGTGAACTTACCAGAAGGCAAAGTAAACTGGAGAAAGCATGATCGGTTGTTTAGTGATGATGAAGTCCAGGAGTTTTTCATTCCATAATCAAGTGTGTAGGCCGGATAGCGCTGGGCGCTCGGCGTATGAAGAAGCAAATCTCAGTATGTTATCAAGAACAAAAGTTTATTATCATAGCAGTTTTTTAGCATTTTTATGAAGACATTGTCTTTTACAATCATTGTATTCATGCCAAAATACACATCTTTGGCATTTGAAGAACATATTTTCGCATTATATGAATAGCAACGTTTATCAATTTACTGTGAACCATTGTGGTTATTTTACAGTGCATATGTTAGCAATTGCATACATTAAACATTCATGACGTACTAATTGGGCTTGATCCACCTAAATTCCTCATCAATCGTTTATGTACTGCACAGTTCCGAACAATAAATTTTATATTTTTCTTAAACAAAGTGCTGCCCGTGACAAATGTAAAACATTACATTTATAACCTACCCACAGAAGGAGTATATTTTTAAAATACCTCCGATGGCGGAAGCTTTTGTGCCAGCCAGCAAAAGGCACAAGGGATCGGCTAGAAAACGTTTAAAGTTTTACTAGAATGCACCGAGGCATGATACAAAACTTAGATACTTGTCATGACAAACATTATAAAACTTATTTCACAGAACGAAAAGAAGTTTATATATTCTATGGAGGCAAAATAATTAGCAATTCTTCCTCATATACTTTATGACAGAAGGCGTAAGATGGAGAGTCTATTGATTTGTAATCATTCTTCTAAAACACTTCATAATTCTTCCTCATTAATTTTATGACGGAAAGCGTGTAACAGAATTCAGACATCATATTAATTTAGCAAAACTTAATACTACAAGGCGTCTATATATGAATTACCTTATACACTTTTCAAAATGATTTGCTCAATTATACACTGCACAATTGTGTATAGAAATTTTATGCTCGGGTGCATAATCGATTGGTTTTAAAGCATTAAGCATCAAAATATTTGCAATAAGCATGTAAACACACATAGTCATCACAATAAAGTCAGTATGTATATAATGTCAAGGTCAGAAGGAAATTTATTACAAAACATTGTTTGACATTTTTACAAAAATCAATCAAATTTCACGCTAAGCACATCTTGAGCAGATGAATCTTCTTTGCTGCATGCTTCATCATAAACGTTTATCTTCAAATTTATCAATTTATCTTTAGTCTCATCAACCTTTTCCTGAGTACCAGGGGGCATAAGTTTGGTAATAGCAGCAGAAGGGGTTTGGTTGGGAGCAAGGCATTTAAACAGCTTGCCGGTCACATCAGCAATAGCATGGGTGCGGACAGCATCAACATAATCGTTGTAGGGATTCGACACAAGACTGGATCCAAGCACCTTAGCTATCAGATCTGGTATACCCTTCTTAAGCTCAGCAAAATTACCTTCGCATTTCTCCACCCTCCGGAGAAGCTCAGCAGACTTTTCCCTCTCTGCATTCAGCTGCTTCTCCAGCTCACCCACTTTCACCTGCTCCTCTTTAAGTCTTTTCTTCTCAGCATCCCTTTCCCCTTGCAGAACAACAGCGACATCTTGAGCACTTTTTAGCTCAACTTCTCTAGCCTTTATTATGTTCTGCGCATCACTTAAGGCACGCTCAGCATCAGCAGCTCTTTTACGAGCATTTGCACCTTCAGTTATGTCTTTACGGGCTATAGCAAGAATAGACTCCTGATGCTTCTGCAGTTGCAGCACAGAGTCTAGATGATTGGTTATCAGTACATGAGCTGCCATAGTTGATTCCCTAAGTTGATCAGAGCGGAGAGCAGTGAATTGGGGTTTCAGCTCAGGGATAACACAACCCTGTACAAAAAAAAATTTTATGAGTAATTTCAGGCAACTCACATCAATAAATTACAAACATATACATGCATAAGGTCTTATCATTCATACCTGAAGAAGAGTTGCAAATTCTTTATCCTTAGTGGCAGGGTTTGCAATGATGGCCTGCAATGCCCTCACATGAGCAGGAAGAGTTGGCTCTTGAACATTGGAGGATGTGATAGCTGGGTTAGTGATATTAGGAGGATGAGAATGATAAGCAGAGTTACCTTCCGGCCTATCTTCATGAAATTCAGATTCATCGAATGGAGTAAAGTTTGGGTCAGGCGTTTTCAGGCCCTTCTCTCCTTCACTTTCAAGATTCTCCTCTGACCTCCGTTCACCGCCCTCCGCGGCCTTCCCTTAGCTATCATCCGACTCTGCTAAAATTACTAACAAAAACAAATTAGCATTATGAATAAATATAACAGTTATAAAAAAAATGTGTAAGCAGAATGGGCATACTTCTTCTGCGTTTCTGCTTTTTGCCCTCCTCTGTACTCTTCGCCCTTTTAGAGCCTATGCTCTTCTTTCTTGTCTTTTGGGTTGGAGGAGGAGTGGGGTTAGTTTCACCCGTGATGTCAACTGACCCTGATGTTTGTTGATCGGTGGTGGTGGTATCATCCGCTGTCCGCTCAGTGTCTGTATGTTCAGACCCGGATTCGCTGTCTGAGCTGCTCACAGCAATTTCTTCTCCCTTTTCAGCAGCAGCAGCATCAGCAGTAGCTTTAGCTTCAGCCACAACTCTCTCCGCCTCTAGCTCTTCAGCAGTTTTGTCATGAGCAGTGATCTCTACATCATCATCAAGATCAACGGATGAAAGAGCAGAACGAACCTGCATCACGGCGTTGGCTGCAAAAATAACACATGAACAGCAATATAAGTAAACATGACAAACAATAGACACAAATCTATATATATAATAGGATGATCATATCACATCCTACCTGGTTTTTCTCACGAAGTACTGGCACAGAATTGCTTGGCCATTTTTGACTCACTTTGCACAGCACAAGAATTCCCTCATACCTTTCATATGATCTGGGCGGAAGGCGGAGCTCTTTCAAGCTATTTACTATTCGCTGCTCTGCGGGAGAAATCTTAACACCCTTTCCTATGCCAGCATCAATAGCACCCCATTCCCGGACAACAGAGTATTCCTCCAGAATAACAGTTTCATCAACAAAGAAAAATGGACTTTTCCAGTCCTTCAAATTTGAAACTCTATTCGTACCAACAAAATGAGTATTTTTCTTACTATCAATAGTAAGCCAGCAGTCACTAATTGTGCGAATTCTAAACAAAGAGATAAAAACTTTAATGCGAGGCTTTATATTAATAGCATTGCAGTACATTTCAAAAAGGATGATTTTTTGAAGGCCATGGGGATGCATCTGACTAAGACAGGCCCTATAATATCTAAGAAGGCGAAGAAGAAAGTTAGTAAGGGGAACAAGGAGGTTGCCGTGGGTAATTTGTAAAGCGTATAAAGTAATTTTCCCCTCAGGAGGGTTGTCCGCAGTTTGTTTGTTGGTAGGAAGAACAGGGTTGTATTGATTGAGATGGCGGAAGGCAATCTTTAAGCCATCTAAATATTCACTTGTCAATGATGAAGCCATCGTGCTAACTTCTGGAATGTCAGCGGTATTTGACGAAGAAGGCTTAGCGTGCTCTTGGCCAATACTTAGTGTAGAAGCCATGATAATACAGTAACAGATATCAAGAAGAAGAAAATAGCAGTAAGATGAAGTGTACTGACCTTGGAAGACGGTAAACCTTAAAAAGTTGATGTTTGAAGAAGTTGATGAAGATTTGGGGGAGAAATATGCTTTTTAGATCTTGGCAAAGGTAAAAAAGTGATGGTAACATGGTTATGACGGTTTTTAGAGGGGTTCATCGGTGCAATTTTTATGGCCATGATTGAGACACGTGTATGGGTGAGTTTAAACGAAGGGTACGACATAACACTTTTTACAGCTGGAGGAGCGTGGATGATCTCAGTCGTAAAAAATTAATCATAACAGCGTCAGTAAAATTCGTCTGCATTTAATGCCTAAAATGTTTTCCCCGATGCAAGTGGGCAATGAACAGGCTGGTTTGGCATGCGTTTTCAAAAGTTCAACGACTTAATCATTCTTCAAATGCTTAAGTCATTAAACTGGGGGGACTTAATGGTGTATCCTATCGTATACACGCATAAAAGGCATAATGGTTGCATAAAAGTAGCATCAAGAAGGCTGGAAACAACAGTTTTGTGGAGTTATCCATCCAGCGTTCTCCGCTGTACAGGCTGCTCCGTCATGCGTAAGCCCTGAAGGCCGCCTAGCGCGTAAGCCCTGGCCGGAGAACACCACCTTCAGCGTAAATTTCGGATCGCGAATAATAGAACGTATCATCATTTGACACGTGTCCCCGAGCAATCTGGTGGATCTGACACTATAAATAGACCCCTTGGGTCGTCATTTTACACAGTTCAGATATTCTGATAACTTTGAGAGCTGAGACTTCACTTCTCTCTTTCTCTCTCTAATTTTTCTCACTAGAAGTCATCCGGCTAGCACTTCTACGCTCTACGGAAGACAGGTTGATTAAGCTACCCCACAAGTTTCTACACTTGTGAACCGGGTCTGCAGGGATTATTTCCCAAGGGTAAAAATCAATCGACAACACTCCGCCCTCCTAAAACTAGATTACTTCTAGTATCTTGTTGACACACTAAGCCTTATTTCATAAGGAAATAGGTGTTAACAGTACCTTTGCTAGCGATATCTATAGATTTTTGGATAAGAAACAAAATTTATAACAATTACAGTGATTTTATCAATCTTCCGTAAATTATCTGTTTTTTTTCTTATTTATTTGATTAATATTAATAAATATATTAATAATTAATAATACTTTTAATATTAAAAATAATAACATTAATATACGTATCAAGCTTAATGACAATTATTATTAATAATAATGATATTAATAATAATAATAAATTGTATTGTTTCCTAATAACTAAAATATTGATAATGCTAATAATTTATAATAATAATACTTCTTAATAATAATTTCGAATAACAATTAATAATAATGCTAATATTAATATACATATTTATAATAATGAAGGTAATGATAATAACACGTCAATTATGTTATATATATATTTGGTTATATAGTTATATATACATTACTGTATTTAAATATTTCTGTTGATATATACATATATATATATATATATATATATATATAGATATATATATATATATATATATATATATATATATATATATATATATATATATATATATATATATATATATATATATATATATATATATATAGATATATGTATCATATGTGGTCTCATTAATTGTTATATATACCTATAGTAATAATACTTCATAATATTATAAATAATAATAATAACACTTTATAATAATGAAATGATAATAATAATTATATTATTGATGATAATAATATCTATAAGTTTTATAACAGTAATAATGTTAATTTAATTTGATCACACTTCATATCTATATATGTTATTACTAATGCTTCTTATAGTAATGAGAATAATATTATTGTTGTATTAATTTTTAATATATTAATATTACATGTTATCGTTTATAGTTGACATTATGTAAGAACTTATATTGGATTGTAATTTCTTATATATATATATATATATATATATATATATATATATATATATATATATATATATATATATATATATATATATATATATATATATATATATATATATATATATGTATGTATATATATATATGTATATGTATATATGTATATATATATGTATACATATATATACATATATATATATATATATATATATATATGTATATATATATGTATACATATATATACATATATACATATATATATACATATATATATATATATATATATACATAATAATTAATAGAAATATAATATCATGTAACTTATTTTACAGATTTATTTCATATGGTTAAATCGTATTTTATAATTTCAAGTTAATATACATATACTTATATTTATATATACATAATTATTTATAAACAATTGTTCGTGAATCGTCGGGCATAGTAAATGGTCAAAAGATTTAAATGTATCCATGTAAATAGTTCTAAGATTTTAAGATTCGATCAAATAAACTTTGCTTATCATATCGAAACCATATAAAGATTAAGTTTAAATTTGGTCGAAAATTTTCGGGTCGTCACAGTTACAAGTGGTATCAGAGCATGGTCTAAGGGATTTAGGCGACTTGAGATAGGTGCCTAGACTTAGACTTTATTTGTGTATGCGCTTTATGCGGGACTTGTAGGATTTCGGGTCGGACTGGGATTGGTTTGTGCATAGGTTTATGTGAACTAACCTAGCGCTAATTGTTTTGTATTGTGATTGCAATCATCAAGCGAGATAGACGTTGTACTAGCAAGTTAACGCGACGTGCTCGCGTAACAATGACTAGCTACCATTGTTACAGGTTCAAATCGTGTCAAGCGAGTGATGTACGATGATTGTTGAGCAAGATGGGGCGGTGAGGTGTGTGTATATATATATATATATATATATATATATATATATATATATATATATGTCATCTCTTTCCGTTCGTCGTTTAACCTATTCCATTTTGTAGAATGTGTAACATCCCGCATTTTTCCGTTAAATTTATATTAACACCGTCTTTTTTTTAGATAATATCTTCCGTTATCTAAATTCATACCTTTCGTTGACTAACATTCTAAATATTTCCGTTATTTGGTTATAACATCTCCCGGTTACTCTAGCATTTTTAAAATATTCGTTCGGTTAATTCACGTACCCGCTTTAAAACTTGAGGGACCGAAGTTGCCAAGTGGGCAAACTAGTTGACTAGATCAACTAGTCAACCCACTCTTTTCACCATTCATTTCATTTTCACCTCCTCATCTCTTTATCTCTTTTCTCTACTTCCATTTTTGAACTCAAACACCCAAATCATTCATTCATCATCTAAATTCGATCTAGGAGGCTTACAACAAAACAAATTACATATTCGTGATCCTCTCATCATCCTCTACATTTTGGTACCAATTTCATCTCGTTTGGGTAACATTTCTAAAACTCTAGATTTCTCTAATTCGTGTTTTTGACTTGAAATGGTGTTAGTTAGTGTCTATGGCTCGTGTCTAGCATGAATATATGAATTATTTGCTCGATCTTGTTGTTTTGCATAAACTAGCATGAACTTGAAATGGGTGTGCTTAATCTTGAATTTTGGATGATTAAATGTTGTTTTAATGTTAAAGTGCATGTATTAAAATTGTTACTAGCATCATTAGCTTCATTTTGATGTGTAGGTTGATTTAGAAAAGCTCCATTTACAAAATGATTGAATTCATGATTTTGGTTAAGGTTTGATGAACTTTGAAATGAACTTTTAATGCATTGAATGCTATGAAATGTTGTTAGTAAGTGTTTAATTGTATGGTATGTATAATTACCTTCGAAATGGCATATCGTATGTGTAAATTGGTTTCCCGAATCTTGAAATGCATTTTATGAACTTAAAACTTTGATTTTGAACATTTAACGATCATTCGACGAGGTTTTTGTTTTTGTAAATGATGAACTTGATTGATGAAAAGTATTTAGTTGTATTCCTAGTCAAAATACCTTTCCAACGATATAAGATACATGTTTTGAATGTTTACGGTTCATAAGTTATAGTTGTTTGAAGTTGGATACGTCTAAGTGTTAAACTGCCCCATAATGGCTGAACCAGACACAGATGCGGCGCATCTGCCTTGGATGTGGTGCATCTGAGGAAGACTGCCCAAAAATGTCCATTTTCGTTTAATTATAGCTATGCTACGCACCCCCGATTGACATGAAACTTGGCCAACATGCTCATATATGATTTCTAAGCTTAGAAAAATAGTTCGGGACCCGACCCGAACGTGTTGACTTTTTCGTTGACTTTGACTTTGACCAAGTTTGACTTTTAGTCAAACTTAACCAAACACTTATGCAATCGTTCTAACGTACCTTTATACTTGATTCTTGCATGAAACTTGACAATGTGATTCACATGCTATACTATTCGAGTCATAGCGAGCCATATGACTAATTGAACACATTTCGCCCGACCTTGTGTCGTAACCGGTTAATTGATACAACTTTATTGTTTAGGTCAAGGCTAAACAACTTTCATGCACATGTTTACTTTGTGAAGTACCTTTATACTCGTGCACTCGAGGTGAGATCATAGTCCCATCTTTCAACAACTTTTATACTTTTAAATCATGGGATGAGAAACATATATAGTTTTATACTACATACTTTTATACTTTGAACACAAGTACGGAAACACACATTCCACAGCGAGTTACAACAAAAAGCCTCAATTCGATTATCATTAGTTACACTTGCAGGGTGTAAGCTGAAATGTCCCCTTCATATTGATTATAAACGTTCCATATTAATTGATTTCGTCGCGAGGTTTTGACCTTTATATGAGACGTTTTTCAAAGACTGCATTCATTTTTAAAACAACCATAACCTTTATTTTATCTATAAAGGTTTAAAAAGCATTACGTAGATTATCAAATAATGATAATCTAAAATATACCGTTTACACACGACCATTACATAATGGTTTACAATAAGAATATATTACATCAAAAGTAAGTTTCTTGAATGCAGTTTTTACATAATATCATACAAGCATGGACTCCAAATCTTGTCCTTATTTTAGTATGCAACAGCGGAAGCTCTTAATAATCACCTGAGAATAAACATGCTTAAAACGTCAACAAAAATGTTGGTGAGTTATAGGTTAAACCTATATATTATCAAATCATAATAATAGACCACAAGATTTCATATTTCAATATACATCCCATACATAGAGATAAAATTCATTCATATGGTGAACACCTGGTAACCGACATTAACAAGATGCATATATAAGAATATCCCCATCATTCCAGGACACCCTTCAGATATGATATAAATTTCGAAGTACTAAAGCATCCGGTACTTTGGATGGGGTTTGTTAGGCCCAATAGATCTATCTTTAGGATTCGCGTAAATTAGGGTGTCTGTTCCCTAATTCTTAGATTACCAGACTTAATAAAAAGGGGCATTTTCGATTTCGATAATTCAACCATAGAATGTAGTTTCACGTACTTGTGTCTATTTTGTAAATCATTTATAAAACCTGCATGTATTCTCATCCCAAAAATATTAGATTTTAAAAGTGGGACTATAACTCACTTTCACAGATTTTTACTTCGTCGGGAAGTAAGACTTGGCCACTGGTCGATTCACGAACCTATAACAAATATGTACATATATATCAAAGTATATTCAAAATATATTTACAACACTTTTAATACATTTTGATGTTTTAAGTTTATTAAGTCAGCTGTCCTCGTTAGTAACCTACAACTAGTTGTCCAACGTTAGATGTACAGAAAAAATTGATATATATTATCTTGAATCAATCCACGACCCAGTGTATACACGTCTCAGGCTAGATCACAACTCAAAGTATATATATTTTTGAAATCAACCTCAACCCTGTATAGCTAACTCCCACATTACTGCATATAGAGTGTCTATGGTTGTTCCAAATAATATATACACATGAGTCGATATGATATGTCAAAACATTTGCATACGTGTCTATGGTATCCCAAGATTACATAATATATTAGAATACATGTATAATACAATATAAGTTAGCTAGGATATGATTAATATAGATTTGTTACCAATTTTCACGTTGCTACAACAAGAAAAATTATCCAATCTTGTTTTACCCATAACTTCTTCATTTTAAATCCGTTTTGAGTGAATCAAATTGCTATGGTTTCATATTGAACTCTATTTTATGAATCTAAACAGAAAAAGTATAGGTTTATAGTCAGAAATATAAGTTACAAGTCAATTTTGTAAAGGTAGTCATTTCAGTCGAAAGAATGACGTCTAGATGACCATTTTAAAAAACATACTTTCACTTTGAGTTTAATCATGATTTTTGGATATAGTTTCATGTTCATAAGAAAAATCATTTTTCCAGAAGAAAAACTTTTAAATCAAAGTTTATCATAGTTTTTAATTAACTAACCCAAAATAGCCCGCGGTGTTACTACGACGGCGTATGTCCGGTTTACAATGTTCTTCGTGTTTCCAGGTTTTAAATCATTAAGTTAGCATATCATATAGATATAGAACATGTGTTTAGTTGATTTTAAAAGTCAAGTTAGAAGGATTAACTTTTGTTTGCGAACAAGTTTAGAATTAACTAAACTATGTTCTAGTGATTACAAGTTTAAACCTTCGAATAAGATAGCTTTATATGTATGAATCGAATGATGTTATGAACATCATTACTACCTCAAGTTTTCTGGATAAAGCTACTGGAAATGAGAAAAATGGATCTAGCTTCAAAGGATCCTTGGATGGCTTGAAAGTTCTTGAAGCAGAATCATGACACGAAAAACAAGTTCAAGTAAGATTTTCACTCGAAATAAGATTGTTATAGTTATAGAAATTGAATCAAAGTTTGAATATGAGTATTACCTTGTATTAGAAAGATATCTTACTGTAAATAAGAAAGATTTCTTGAGGTTGGATGATCACTCTACAAGATTGGAAGTAAGCTAGCAAACTTGGAAGTATTTTTGATTTTATGAAACTAGAACTTGTAGAATTTATGAAGAACACTTAGAACTTAAGGATAGAACTTGAGAGAGATCAATTAGATGAAGAAAATTGAAGAATGAAAGTGTTTGTAGGTGTTTTTGGTCGTTGATGTATGGATTAGATATAAAGGATATGTAATTTTGTTTTCATGTAAATAAGTCATGAATGATTACTCATATTTTTGTAATTTTATGAGATATTTCATGCTAGTTGCCAAATGATGGTTCCCACATGTGTTAGGTGACTCACATGGGCTGCTAAGAGCTGATCATTGGAGTGTATATACCAATAGTACATACATCTAAAAGCTGTGTATTGTACGAGTACGAATACGGGTGCATACGAGTAGAATTGTTGATGAAACTGAACGAGGATGTAATTGTAAGAATTTTTGTTAAGTAGAAGTATTTTGATAAGTGTATTGAAGTCTTTCAAAAGTGTATGAATACATATTAAAACACTACATGTATATACATTTTAACTGAGTCGTTAAGTCATCGTTAGTCGTTACATGTAAGTGTTGTTTTGAAACCTTTAGGTTAACGATCTTGTTAAATGTTGTTAACCCAATGTTTATAATATCAAATGAGATTTTAAATTATTATATTATCATGATAATATGATGTATGAATATCTCTTAATATGATATATATATACATTAAATGTCATTACAACGATAATCGTTACATATATGTCTCGTTTCAAAATCATTAAGTTAGTAGTCTTGCTTTTACATATGTAGTTCATTGTTAATATACTTAATGATATGTTTACTTATCATAATATCATGTTAACTATATATATATATATATATATATATATATATATATATATATATATATATATATATATATATATATATATATATATATATATATATATATATATATATATATATATATATATATCCATATATATATCATCATATAGTTTTTACAAGTTTTAACGTTCGTGAATCACCGGTCAACTTGGGTGGTCAATTGTCTATATAAAACCTATTTCAATTAATCAAGTCTTAACAAGTTTGATTGCTTAACATGTTGGAAACACTTAATCATGTAAATAAAAATTTCATTTAATATATATAAACATGGAAAAGTTCGGGTCACTACAGTACCTACCCGTTAAATAAATTTTGTCTCGAAATTTTAAGTAGTTGGAGGTGTTGACGTATCTTCTGGAAATAAGTGTGGGTATTTCTTCTTCATCTGATCTTCTCGTTCCCAGGTGAACTCGGGTCCTCTACGAGCATTCCATCGAACCTTAACAATTGGTGTCTTGTTTTGTTTAAGTCTTTTAACCTCACGATCCATTATTTCGACGGGTTCTTCGATGAATTGAAGTTTTTCGTTGATTTGGATTTCGTCTAACGGAATAGTGAGATCTTCTTTAGCAAAACATTTCTTCAAATTCGAGACGTGGAAAGTGTTATGTACAGCCGCGAGTTGTTGAGGTAACTCAAGTCGGTAAGCTACTTGTCCGACACGATCAATAATCTTGAATGGTCCAATATACCTTGGATTTAATTTACCTCGTTTACCAAATCGAATAACGCCTTTCCAAGGTGTAACCTTAAGCATGACCATCTATCCAATTTCAAATTCTATATCTTTTCTTTTAAGGTCGGCGTAGCTCTTTTGTCGACTTTGGGCGGTTTTCAACCGTTGTTGAATTTGGATGATCTTCTCGGTAGTTTCTTGTATTATCTCCGGACCCGTAATCTGTCTATCCCCCACTTCACTCCAACAAATTGGAGACCTGCACTTTCTACCATAAAGTCTTCAAAAGGCACCATCTCAATGCTTGAATGGTAGCTGTTTTTGTAGGAAAATTCTGCTAACGGTAGATGTCGATCCCAACTGTTTCTGAAATCAATAACACATGCTCGTAGCATGTCTTCAAGCGTTTGTATCGTCCTTTCGCTCTGCCCATCAGTTTGTAGATGATAGGCAGTACTCATGTCTAGACGAGTTCCTAATGCTTGCTGTAATGTCTGCCAGTATCTTGAAATAAATCTGCCATCCCTATCAGAGATAATAGAGATTGGTATTCCATGTCTGGAGACGACTTCCTTCAAATACAGTCGTGCTAACTTCTCCATCTTGTCATCTTCTCTTATTGGCAGGAAGTGTGCTGATTTGGTGAGACGATCAACTATTACCCAAATAGTATCAAAACCACTTGCAGTCCTTGGAAATTTAGTGATGAAATCCATGGTAATGTTTTCCCATTTCTATTCCGGGATTTCGGGTTGTTGAAGTAGACCTGATGGTTTCTGATGCTCAGCTTTGACCTTAGAACACGTTAAACATTCTCCTACGTATTTAGCAACATCGTCTTTCATACCCGGCCACCAAAAATGTTTCTTGAGATCCTTGTACATCTTCCCTGTTCCAGGATGTATTGAGTATCTGGTTTTATGATCTTCTCTAAGTACCATTTCTCTCATATTTCCAAATTTTGGTACCCAAAACCTTTCAGCCCTATACCGAGTTCCGTCTTCCCGAATATTAAGATACTTCTCCGATCCTTTGGGTATTTCATCCTTTAAATTTCCCTCTTTTAAAACTCCTTGTTGTGCCTCCTTTATTTGAGTAGTAAGGTTATTGCGAATCATTATATTCATAGATTTTACTCGAATGGGTTCTCTGTCCTTCCTGCTCATGGCGTCGACTACCACATTTGCCTTCCCCGGGTGGTAACGAATCTCAAAGTCGTAATCATTCAACGATTCAATCCACCTACGCTGCCTCATATTTAGTTGTTTCTCATATATATAATACTTTTGACCCCATATAAGTAGTGCCTCTAAGTCTTTTATGCAAAAACAACCGCGCCTAATTCCAAATCATGCGTCGTATAATTCTGTTCGTGAATCTTCAATTGTCTAGACGCATAAGCAATTACTTTCGTTCGTTGCATTAAAACACAACCGAGACCTTGCTTTGAGGCGTCACAATATATCACAAAATCATCATTCCCTTCAGGTAATGACAATATAGGTGCCGTAGTTAACTTTTTCTTTAACAATTGAAACGCTTTCTCTTGTTCATCTTTCCATTCAAATTTCTTCCCTTTATGCGTTAATGCAGTCAAGGATTTTGCTATTCTGGAAAAGTCTTGGATGAACCTTCTGTAGTAACCCGCTAGTCCTAAAAACTGGCGTATGTGTTTCGGAGTTTTCGGGGTTTCCCACTTTTCAACGGTTTCGATCTTTGCTGGATCCACCTGAATACCTTCTTTGTTCACTATGTGACCGAGGAATTGAACTTCTTCCAACCAAAATGCACACTTTGAAAACTTAGCGTACAGTTTTTCTTTTCTCAGCAACTCTAGCACTTTTCTCAAATGTTCTTCGTGCTCTTGATCATTCTTCGGGTAAATAAGTATGTCATCGATGAAAACAATGACAAACTTGTCAAGATATGGCTCACACACTCAGTCCATGAACACAGTTGGTGCGTTAGTCAATCCAAACGGCATAACCATAAACTAGTAATGACCGTAACTCGTCCTAAAAGCAGTCTTTGGAATATCATCCTCCTTCACCCGCATTTGATGATATCCAGAATGTAAATCGATCTTCGAATAAACAGACGAGCCTTGTAATTAATCAAATAAGTCATCGATTCTCGGTAGTGGGTAGCGGTTCTTGATGGTAAGTTTGTTCAACTCTCGGTAGTCGATATACAACCAGAATGTACCATATTTCTTCTTGACAAACAAAACAGGAGCTCCCCACGGTGATGTGCTTGGTCGAATGAAACCATGCTTTAAAAGTTCTTGTAATTGGCTCTGAAGTTCCTTCATTTCGCTAGGTGCGAGTCTGTATGGAGCACGAGCTATTGGTGCAGCTCCCGGTACAAGGTCTATTTGAAATTCAACGGATCGGTGTGGAGGTAGTCCCGGTAATTCTTTCAGAAATACAACGGGAAATTCTTTTGCGACGGGAATATCATTGATGTTCTTTTCTTCGGAATTGACTTTCTCGACGTGTGCTAGTACAACATAGCAACCTTTTCTTATTAGTTTTTGTGCCTTCAGGTTACTAATAAGATTTAACTTCGCGTTGCTCTTTTCTCAGTACACCATTAAGGGTTTTCCTTTTTCTTGTATAATGCGAATTGCATTTTTGTAACAAACGATCTCTGCTTTCACTTCTCTCAACCAGTCCATACCGATTATCACATCAAAACTCCCTAACTCTACTGTTATCAAGTCAATCTTAAATGTTTCGCTAACCAGTTTAATTTCTCAATTCCGATATATATTAGTTGCTGAAATTAATTTACCATTTGCTAATTCGAGTAAAAAATTTACTATCCAAAGGCGCCAATAGGCAACTTAATTTAACAAAAAATTCTCTACTCATATAGCTTCTATCCGCACCCGAATCAAATAAAACATAAGCAGATTTATCGTCAATAAGAAACGTACCCGTAACAAGCTCCGGGTCTTCCTGTGCCTCTGCCGCATTAATATTGAAAACTCTTCCGCGGCCTTGTCCATTCGTGTTCTCCTGGTTCGGGCAATTTCTAATAATGTGGCCCGGTTTTCCACATTTATAACAAACTACATTGGCATAACTTGCGCCGACACTACTTGCTCCACCATTACTCATTCCGACACCATTTGTTCCTTTCGTTCTGTTAACCCCTGGTCCGTAGACCTCACACTTCGTTGCGCTATGACCATTTCTTTTACACTTGTTGCAAAATTTGGTGCAGAACCCCGAGTGATACTTTTCACACCTTTGGCATAGCTGCTTCTGATTGTTGTTGTTGTTGCGGTTGTTATTGTTATTGGGATGATTGTTGTAGTTGCTGTTGTTGTTGTTGTTGTTGTTGTTGTTAGGCCGTTTGTTGTGGTTGCGATTGATGTTGTGATTGTTGGGATAGTTGTTGCGATTATTGTTGTAATTGCTGTTGTTGTTGTATTGGTGATTTTTATCACCGTTTTCCTCCCACTTTCTTTTGACTTGCTTCACATTGGCCTCTTCAGCTGCCTGTTCTTTAATTCTTTCCTCAATCTGGTTCACTAGTTTGTGAGCCATTCTACATGCCTATTGTATGGAGGAGGGCTCGTGTGAACTTATATCTTCTTGGATTCTTTCCGGTAATCCTTTCACAAACGCGTCGATCTTCTCTTCCTCATCTTCGAACGCTCTTGGACACAATAGGCACAATTCTGTGAATCGTCTTTCGTACGTGGTAATATCAAATCCTTAGGTTCGTAACCCTCTAAGTTCTGTCTTGAGCTTATTGACCTCGGTTCTGGGACGGTACTTCTCGTTCATCAAGTGCTTGAATGCTGACCACGGTAGTGCGTAAGCATCATCTTGTCTCACTTGCTCTAGATAGGTATTCCACCATGTTAAGGCAGTACCTGTGAAGGTATGCATAGCGTACTTCACTTTGTCCTCTTCAGTACACTTACTTATGGCAAACACCGATTCGACCTTCTCGATCCACCGTTTCAATCCGATCGGTCCTTCGGTTCCATCAAATTCCAAAGGTTTGCAGGCAGTGAATTCTTTGTAGGTGCATCCTACACAATTTCTTGCGCCGTTAGCTGCATTGTTAGATTTAGAGTTATTGTTGGTATGTAGCGCAGCCTGTACTGCGACTATGTTTGCAGCAAGAAAGGTACGAAATTCCTCTTCGCTCATATTCATGGTTTGTCAAGTAGTCGGTGCCATTTCCTTCAAATAGTTAAATGAAACAAGTTAATCATACAGAATATTAAGAGTAGTCAATTGTTTCTCGTAGCATAATATGAACTCATTTATAAAAGCTTTTTCTTCATATTAGCATTTTATAAGTTTAAATTCGGGTAGTACCTACCCGTTAAGTTCATACTTAGTAGCTAATATACAATTCAACTACTACAATTCTATATGAAAAACTGATTATAATAATATTTCGCGTTCAAACTTTTTCACAATATTTTAAAAACTTACAATACCGCTTATTTTACATATAACATGAAATATAGCACACAATAACTTTGATACAAGATAGTTGTGAAGATAATTCTAGCTAGTACACAAGTCGTTCAGCAAAGGCAATAAAGACACATAATTCATACGTCCAGAAACAAGTCATGCATTCTGGTTTTACTAGGACTACTTCCCATCCTTGGTCTTGTGGAACATAACCGTTATGGCCGTTGATAAGACAGCTTGTTGTAGCGTCGTCAAAGGGATGAGGGTTACGTAATGTCCAACAGTCCCGTAACAATCTAAAAACCTTGTTTCTCACCCCAACTACTGAGTCCGTCACTTGTGGGAACGTTTTGTTTAATAGTTGTAGCCCAATGTTCTTGTTCTCACTTTGGTGAGAAGCGAACATTACTAACCTGTAAGCATAACATGCTTCTTTATGTTGCATGTTAGCCACTTTTTCTAAATCACGAAGTCCTATATTCGGATATATTGAGTCAAAATAATTTCTTAACCCGTTGCTTAAAATAGCATTTGGGTTCCCCGCAATATATGCGTCAAAGTAAACACATCATAACTTATGGATTTCCCAATGTGATATCCCCCATCTTTCGAACGAAAGCCTTTTATAAACCAAGGCATTCTTGGAACGTTCTTCGAATATATTACAAACTGATCTCACCTTAAATAGTTGTGCCGAGGAATTCTGACCGACTCTAGATAAGATTTCATCAATCATGTCTCCGGGTAGGTCTCTTAAAATATTGGGTTGTCTATCCATTTTGTGTTTTTATACTGTAAAATAGACAAGAGTTAGATTCATAAAAAAAAATACTTATTAATACAAGCAATTTTTACATATATCATAAAGCATAAGCACACTATATTACATATATTACACCACACGAATACAACTATCTTATTCCGACTTGCTCGTTTCTTCTTCTTCTTCAGTTTTGGTTCGTTTTTGCCAAGTTTCTAGGGATATATGATGTTCCCCTAATACGAGCCGTTGTTTTTCACATTGGTTTAGAAAAACCTGGTGGTTTAGAGGTTCCCGGGTTATTGTCACAACTTAAGAAATACGGGTGTTGACGATACATATAAAGTTCATCGGGTTTGGAATCAAATTTCTCTATTTTTATGCCCTTTTTCTTATTGTTCTCTTTTGCCTTATTAAATTGTGTTGGGGTAATTTCTATAACATCATCAGAATCCTTGTCGGGATTCGATTCATCGGTGAATCGGTAGTCCTCCCAATACTTTCCTTCCTTGGCGGAAACACCATTGACCATAATTAACTTTAGTCGGTTGGTTGAGGATTTTCTTCTACTTAACCGTTTTATTATTTCCCCCACTGGTTCTATTTCTTCTTCCTGTTCCGATTCTTCTTCCGGTTCCGATTCTTCTTCCGGTTCCGACTCTTCTTCCGGTTCCTCTTCGGGAACTTGTGAATCAGTCCACGAATCATTCCAATTTACATTTGACTCTTCATTATTATTAGGTGAGTCAATGGGACTTGTTCTAAAGGTAGACATCTATCACATAATATCAAACATGTTAAGAGATTAATATATCACATAATATTCACATGTTAAAAATATATAGTTTCCAACAAAATTTGTTAAGCAATCATTTTTCAAGTAAACACGGTCGAAGTCCAGACTCACTAATGCATCCTAACAAACTCGATAAGACATACTAATGCAAAATTCTGGTTCTCTAAGACCAACGCTCGGATACCAACTGAAATGTCCCGTTCATATTGATTATAAACGTTCCATATTAATTGATTTCGTCGCGAGGTTTTGACCTCTATATGAGACGTTTTTCAAAGACTGCATTCATTTTTAAAACAACCATAACCTTTATTTTATCTATAAAGGTTTAAAAAGCATTACGTAGATTATTAAATAATAATAATCTAAAATATAACGTTTACACATGACCATTACATAATGGTTTACAATAAGAATATATTACATCAAAAATAAGTTTCTTGAATGCAGTTTTTACATAATATCATACAAGCATGGACTCTAAATCTTGTCCTTATTTTATTATGCAACAGTGGAAGCTCTTAATAATCACCTGAGAATAAACATGCTTAAAACGTCAACAAAAATGTTGGTGATTTATAGGTTTAACCTATATATTATCAAATCATAATAATAGACCACAAGATTTCATATTTCAATATACATCCCATACATAGAGATAAAATTCATTCATATGGTGAACACCTGGTAACAGACATTAACAAGATGCATATATAAGAATATCCCCATCATTCCGGGACACCCTTCAGATATGATATAAATTTTGAAGTACTAAAGCATCCGGTACTTTGGATGGAGTTTATTAGGCCCAATAGATCTATCTTTAGGATTCGCGTCAATTAGGGTGTCTGTTCCCTAATTCTTAGATTACCAGACTTATTAAAAAGAGGCATATTCGATTTCGATAATTCAACCATAGAATGTAGTTTCACGTACTTGTGTCTATTTTGTAAATCATTTATAAAACCTGCATGTATTCTCATCCCAAAAATATTAGATTTTAAAAGTAGGACTATAACTCACTTTCACAGATTTTTACTTCGTCGAGAAGTAAGACTTGGCCACTGGTCGATTCACGAACCTATAAAAAATATGTACATATATATCAAAGTATATTCAAAATATATTTACAACACTTTTAATACATTTTGATGTTTTAAGTTTATTAAGTCAGCTGTCCTCGTTAGTAACCTACAACTAGTTGTCCAACGTTAGATGTACAGAAAAAAATTGATATATATTATCTTGAATCAATCCACGACCCAGTGTATACACGTCTCAGGCTAGATCACAACTCAAAGTATATATATTTTTGGAATCAACCTCAAAACAGTATAGCTAACTCTCACATTACTGCATATAGAGTGTCTATGGTTGTTCTAAATAATATATACACATGGGTCGATATGATATGTCAAAACATTTGCATACGTGTCTATGGTATCCCAAGATTACATAATATATTAGAATACATGTATAATACAATATAAGTTAGCTAGGATATGATTAATATAGATTTGTTACCAATTTTCACGTTGCTACAACAAGAAAAATTATCCAATCTTGTTTTACCCATAACTTCTTCATTTTAAATCCGTTTTGAGTGAATCAAATTGCTATGGTTTCATATTGAACTCTATTTTATGAATCTAAGTAGAAAAAGTATAGGTTTATAGTCGGAAATATAAGTTACAAGTTGTTTTTGTAAAGGTAGTCATTTCAGTCGAAATAACGACGTCTAGATGACCATTTTAGAAAACATACTTCCACTTTGAGTTTAATCATGATTTTTGGATATAGTTTCATGTTCATAAGAAAAATCATTTTTCCATAAGAACAACTTTTAAATCAAAGTTTATCATAGTTTTTAATTAACTAACCCAAAATAGCCCGCGGTGTTACTACGACGGCGTATGTCCGGTTTACAGTGTTCTTCGAGTTTCCAGGTTTTAAATCATTAAGTTAGTATATCATATAGATATAGAACATGTGTTTAGTTGATTATAAAATTCAAGTTAGAAGGATTAACTTTTTTTTGCGAACAAGTTTAGAATTAACTAAACTATGTTCTAGTGATTACAAGTTTAAACCTTCGAATAAGATAGCTTTATATGTATGAATCGAATGATGTTATGAACATCATTACTACCTCAAGTTTTCTGGATAAAGCTACTGGAAATGAGAAAAATGGATCTAGCTTCAAAGGATCCTTGGATGGCTTGAAAGTTCTTGAAGCAGAATCATGACACGAAAAACAAGTTCAAGTAAGATTTCCACTCGAAATAAGATTGTTATAGTTATAGAAATTGAATCAAAGTTTGAATATGAGTATTACCTTGTATTAGAAAGATATCTTACTGTAAATAAGAAAGATTTCTTGAGGTTAGATGATCACTCTACAAGATTGGAAGTAAGCTAGCAAACTTGGAAGTATTCTTGATTTTATGATACTATAACTTGTAGAATTTATGAAGAACACTTAGAACTTGAAGATAGAACTTGAGAGAGATCAATTAGATGAAGAAAATTGAAGAATGAAAGTGTTTTTAGGTGTTTTTGGTCGTTGGTGTATGGATTAGATATAAAGGATATGTAATTTTGTTTTCATGTAAATAAGTCATGAATGATTACTCATATTTTTGTAATTTTATGAGATATTTCATGCTAGTTGCCAAATGATGGTTCCCACATGTGTTAGGTGACTCACATGGGCTGCTAAGATCTGATCATTGGAGTGTATATACCAATAGTACATACATCTAAAAGCTGTGCATTGTACGAGTACGAATACGGGTGCATACGAGTAGAATTGTTGATGAAACTGAACGAGGATGTAATTGTAAGCATTTTTGTTAAGTAGAAGTATTTTGATAAGTGTCTTGAAGTCTTTCAAAAGTGTATGAATACATATTAAAACACTACATGTATATACATTTTAACTGAGTCGTTAAGTCATCGTTAGTCGTTACATGTAAGTGTTGTTTTGAAACCTTTAGGTTAACGATCTTGTTAAATGTTGTTAACCCAATGTTTATAATATCAAAGGAGATTTTAAATTATTATATTATCATGATAATATGCTGTATGAATATCTCCTAATATGATATATATACATTAAATGTCGTTACAACGATAATCGTTACATATATGTCTCGTTTCAAAATCATTAAGTTAGTAGTCTTGCTTTTACATATGTAGTTCATTGTTAATATACTTAATGATATGTTTACTTATCATAATATCATGTTAACTATATATATATATCCATATATATGTCATCATATAGTTTTTACAAGTTTTAACGTTCGTGAATCACCGGTGAACTTGGGTGGTCAATTGTCTATATGAAACCTATTTCAATTAATCAAGTCTTAACAAGTTTGATTTCTTAACATGTTGGAAACACTTAATCATGTAAATAACAATTTCATTTAATATATATAAACATGGAAAATTTCGGGTCACTACATAAGCGAGAACTTATATCATGTGATCACATGGGCTTGACGAGCCTCATTCGGATGGTTCGCTACCGTTAGCGGATGAAATATATTTTCGGGTTTAGTGTATGTTCAAACAGTATGCAACAGGGTGCAAAACAGTTAAGTTTTGATAATTGGGTGCTCGCGAACATACTTTTGGAATGCAAACGATTTAGATAATCAACTATACAAAATCTTGTGGTTCAAAAATAACGTTTACAAACACCTATGATTTCACCAACGTTTTTCGTTGACAGTTTTCTATATGTTTCTCAGGTTCATGAATGGCTATTTGATACATGCTTCCGCATACACTCATACTTGCTTGGGGTCAAGCATACATGCATACACTTTGATTACTTGTTTGGAGTCAATCATACATGCATACACTAGTGATAGCACCTTTGGATTCAAACAAATGTTTACATACTTACGCTATTTATAGCAACCGTGATTTTCAACTAATTATGTCGCAAGTTATTTCATTTATACATTACTACTTTTGTAAACTTAAACTTGTTGTCGATCCGTTTGGTAAACTAAACTTTATAAGTCTTATACGTTTCAAATGAATGCGACATAATTTTGGTCAAACGTGTCTCATTTAGGGACTATGACCACGCAACGGGACCTAAGTTAACGGCGCCGTCAATGACGATTTTGTCGGGTCATTACAGATGGTATCAGAGCATTAGTTGTAGGAAACTAGGATATGCATTAGTGTGTCTGACAGAGTCGTTAGGACGCATTAGTGAATCTAAACTACAATCGGATAGTTAGCCATTGCATTCTGACATACCTTTGCTATAGATAGCACTTACTTGACTACTTGTGCATTATACTTGAATCTCTCTTAAGCAAACTTCTTAGTGGTACCAAACTTTCATCATACGAACTCGTATTCTGCAACTTTCTGGTAACACACGTAAATTCAAGATTCATACGCGTAAGGACGACGACGACTTCATTAGTCACACTTGTTCGGGAACTATGTCTCCCAGATTGTTATTCGCCACCGTTTCAACTTACTATCGGTGTCACACCGGTGTTCCTTACTATCTACCACTTCTTGTTACTACCATCACTACTCTAAGTGAGTATCGTTATCACTATTTATCACTACGGTTGCGTACTATTCGTTATCATGATTCGTTACACTTCTCGTACCGGAATACATTATTGTTTGACTTGAACCGAATTGACGTGAACAATCATTTATACACTTCCCTCAGGGAACGCTTCTTTAGAGTTGCACTAATTCTTTCGATTCAATACGAGTCACGTTAGAGACGTCGTTACACTTTGTTCATTTTAAAACTTCACGATTACACGAACTTGAATCTATGGAGTGATGTGGGAATGGAGGTATACGTTAGCATAATATAACGACACTCGATCAACGTGGTTATATTACGGTAAGTCATACCAAAGTTCTAATGACTCGTGATGGTGATTGGACTCGATCAACCTAATCACCACCATGTGCCATGTACATGACTTCATTTTTCTTGTTTGAACATCCGAAAACACCGAGAATACTGATAACAACCATACCCGGGACACATCTTCGATTATTGTCGAACCATATTTATTCTTCCAAATGAATGGCAAATTCTTTCAACATCAGACGTATGTTACACGTGTATACTATCTCATTTTCGCACAGTTTTATCGACGAACTACAACATGCTTGATATGCTCACATCGAGGCGAAAACTTCTCTCGCATTACACTCGTACTTCCATATAAGGAAATATTTTATCTAAATTCTCAATGGAGGGAGAGACTATTCACATTATACTAGTATTCACCACGAGGGAGAATAGTCCTAACGAACATTTTCAAATACCGATAAATCTTCCGCGGCGCGAAATTCTTGAGAAACAGAAACTTGTTCCAACAAACGTTTTCAGGTTCTAACAAGCTTGTTTAAATGTATCTTAAAAGAACTATACCTCGTTTTGGATCGAGATCCTCGTTAACTTCTAAATTTCGGGGTGCTTTACAAAAAGCCTCGGGACCACGTTTAAACATGAGTACAACACATCAACCACATCCCGAAGGACCAAACAAACGTATGATTCAAACCATGGAAACCATAATACGAATTCGTGTTATTGACTTCAAATTTACTTGAGGAAAAGTACTTGCCTTTAGTCAAATTCTCTTACTACAAAATTTTATTTCGTGTATTAATGCCGCACCTTTTCGAAACTTTATATGACCGCAATTATCGTTCTACAATTTGTTGGGCCGACGTAGGCAACAATCAAAGCACCAGAATCGAACTCATTCATGAAATAACCGTTAAGATCGTTCAAATCCAAGAGAGGCCCAAGACGATCCGTAGTCGCCAAAAGAGCCATGCAAATGTTAGACGTAAACCTCTCGAATTCCAAGTGGGAACCCGCGTAACGTTAAAAGTCGCACCTTGAGGAGGTGTAATCCGTTTTGGGAAATGTAGGAAGCTAAATATGCGATACATTAATCCTTTTGAAATCTTGGGACGTATTGGGCCCGTTACTTACTGTTTCGAATTCCCAATTCAAACAAATTCCGTTCACCCTACATTCTGTGTATCAAACTTAATGACGTGTCTTGCGAAAAAGAACTTGTTATCCTTTTCGATGAGCTTACTATCGATGATAAACTTCATTTCCTAGGAGGACCGGTTGAAACTATGAATCATGAAACCAAATTTTGAAACAACGTAAAAATCCCGACTGTCGAAGTTCGTTGAAATGCCCAAGGAAGTACCCTCATTTATTCGTAGAATTGGCAATGCAAGATTTCAAGGAAGAAACGACAACTACTACTTCCAACTAAATTTTGGGACGAAATTTCTTTTAAGGTGTAGGTAATGTTACATCCCGCGTTTTTCCGTTAAATTTATTTTAACACCGTCTTTTTTTTTAGATAATATCTTCCGTTATCTAAATTCGTACCTTTCATTGACTAACGTTCTAAATATTTCCGTTATTTGGTTATAACATCTCCCGGTTACTCTAGCATTTTTAAAGTATTCGTTCAGTTAATTCACGCACCCGCTTTGAAACTTGAGGGACCGAAGTTGCCAAGTGAGCAAACAAGTTGACTAGGTCAACTAGTCAACCCACTCTTTCCACCATTCATTTCATTTTCACCTCCTCATCTCTTTCTCTCTTTTCTCTACTTCCATTTTTGAACTCAAACACCCAAATCATTCATTCATCATCTAAATTCGATTTAGGAGGCTTACAACAAAACAAATTACATATTCATGATCCTCTCATCATCCTCTACATTTTGGTACCAATTTAATCTCATTTGGGTAACATTTCTAAAACTCTAGATTTCTCTAATTCGTGTTTTTGACTTGAAATGGTGTTAGTTAGTGTCTATGGCTCATGTCTAGCATGAATATATGAATTATTTGCTTGATCTTGTTGTTTTGCATAAACTAGCATGAACTTGAAATGGGTGTGCTTAATCTTGAATTTTGGATGATTATATGTTGTTTTAATGTTAAAGTTCATGTATTAAAAGTGTTACTAGCATCATTAGCTTCATTTTGATGTGTAGATTGATTTAGAAAAGCTCCATTTACAAAATGATTGAATTCATGATTTTGGTTAGGGTTAGATGAACTTTGAAATGAACTTTTGATGCATTGAATGCTATGAAATGTTGTTAGTAAGTGTTTAATTGTATGGTATGTTTAATTACCTTCGAAAAGGCATATCGTACATATGTAAATTGGATTCTCGAATCTTGAAATGCATTTTATGAACTTGAAATTTTGATTTTGAACATTTAACGATCATTCGACGAGGTTTTTGTTTTTGTAAATTATGAACTTGATTGATGAAAAGTGCTTAGTTGTATTCCTCGTCAAAATACCTTTCCAACGATATAAGATACGTGTTTTGAATGTTTACGGTTCATAAGTTATGGTTGTTTGAAGTTGGATACGTCTAAGTGTTAAACTGCCCCAGAATAGCTGAACTAGACACAGATGCGGCGCATCTGCCTTGAATGCGGAGCATCTGAGGCAGATTGCCCAAAAATGTCCGTTTTCATTTAATTCTAGCTATGCTACGCACCCCCGATTGACATGAAACTTGGCCAACATGCTCATATATGATTTCTAAGATTAGGAAAATAGTTCGGGACCCGACCCGAATGTGTTGACTTTTTCATTGACTTTGACTTTGACCAAGTTTGACTTTTAGTCAAACTTAACCAAACACTTATGCAATCGTTCTAACGTACCTTTATACTTGATTCTTGCATGAAACTTGACAACGTGATTCACATGCTATACTATTCGAGTCATAATGAGCCATAGGACTAATTGAACACATTTCGCCCGACCTTGTGTCGTAACTGGTTAATTGATACAACTTACTTGTTTAGGTCAAGGCTAAAAAACTTTCATGCACACGTTTACTTTGTGAAGTACCTTTATACTCGTGCACTCGAGGTGAGATCATAGTTCCATCTTTCAACAACTTTTATACTTTTAAATCATGGGATGAGAAAGATATACAGTTTTATACTACATACTTTTATACTTTGAACACAAGTACGGAAACAAACATTCCACAGCGAGTTAGAACAAAAAAGTCAATTCGATTATCATTAGTTACACTTGCAGGGTGTAAGCGAGAACTTATATTATGTGATCACATGGGCTTGACGAGCCTCATTCGGACGGTTCACTACCGTTAGCGGATGAAATATATTCTCGGGTTTAGTGTATGTTCTAACACTACGCAACAAGGTGCAAAATAGTTAAGTCTTCATAATTGGGTGCTCGCGAACATACTTTTGGAATGGAAATGATTTGGATAATCAACTATACAAAATCTTGTGGCTCAAAAACAACGTTTACAAACACCTATGATTTCACCAACGTTTTTCGTTGACAGTTTTCTATATGTTTCTCAGGTTCATGAATGGCTATTTGATACATGCTTCCGCGTACACTCATACTTTCTTGAGGTCAAGCATACATGCATACACTTTGATTACTTGCTTGGAGTCAAGCATACATGCATACGCTAGTGATAGCACCTTTGGATTCAAACAAATGTTTACATACTTACGCTATTTATAGCAACCGTGATTTTCAATTAATTATGTCGCAAGTTATTTCATTTATACATTACTACTTTTGTAAACTTAAACTTGTTGTCGATCCGTTTGGTAAACCAAACTTTATAAGTCTTATACGTTTCAAATGAAAGCGACATAATTTTGGTCAAACGTGTCTCATTTAGGGACTATGACCACGTAACGGGACCTAAGTTAACGGTGCCATCAATGACGATTTTGTCGGGTCGTTACAGATGGTATCAGAGCATTGGTTGTAGGAAACTAGGATATGCATTAGTGTGTCTGACAGAGTCGTTAGGACGCATTAGTGAATCTAGACTACAACCGGATAGTTAGCCATTGCATTCTGACATACCTTTGCTATAGATAGCATTTACTTGACTACTTGTGCATTATACTTGAATCTCACTTAAGCAAACTTCTTAGTGGTACCAAACTTTCATCATACGAACTCATATTCTGCAACTTTCTGGTAACACACGTAAATTCAAGATTCATACGCGTAAGGACGACGACGACTTCATTAGTCATACTTGTTCGGGAACTCTGTCTCCCAGATTGTTATTCGCCACCATTTCAACTTACTATCGGTGTCACACCGATGTTACTTACTATCTACCACTTCTTGTTACTACCATCACTACTCTAAGTGAGTATCGTTATCACTATTTATCACTACAGTTACGTACTATTCGTTATCATGATTCGTTACACTTCTCGTACCGGAATACATTATTGTTTGACTTGAACCGCATTGACGTGAACAATCATTTATACACTTCCCTCGGGGAACACTTCTTTAGAGTTGTACTAATTCTTTCGATTCAATACGAGTCACATTAGAGACATCGTTACACTTTGTTCATTTTAAAACTTCACGATTACACGACCTTGAATCTATGGAGTGATGTGGGAATGGAGGTATGCGTTAGCATAATATAACGACACTCGATCAATGTGGTTATATTACGGTAAGTCATACCAAATTTCTAATGACTCGTGATGGTGATTGGACTCGATCAACCTAATCACCACCATGTGCAATGTACATGACTTCATTTTTCTTGTTTGAACATCTGAAAACTCCGAGAATACAGATAACAACCATATCCGGGACACATCTTCGATTATTGTCAAACCATATTTATGCTTCCAAATGAATGGCAAATTCTTTCAACATCAGACGTATGTTACACGTGTATACTATCTCGTTTTCGCACAGTTTTATCGACGAACTACAACATGCTTGATATGCTCACATCGAGGCGGAAACTTCTCTCGCATTACACTCGTACTTCTGTATAAGGAAATCTTTTATCTAAATTCTGAATGGAGTGAGAGACTCTTCACATTATACTACTATTCACCACGAGGGAGAATAGTCCTAACGAACGTTTTCGAAAACCGATAAAACTTTCGCGGCGCGAAATTCTTGAGAAAAAGAAACTTGTTCCAATGCAACGGTGTAAAGTCATCACTTATGCCTCTCCACAATTGAAGGAACACGAAAAGAGATACCCGACTCATGATATTGAATTGGCGGTGGTGGTACATGTGTTGAAAATTTGGCGCCATTACTTGTACGGTGTCAAGTGTATGATTTATTCGGATCATAAGAGTTTGAAACATCTTTTTAATCAACGAGATTTGAATTATCGTCAACGTAGATGGATGGATGTGGTGAAAGATTATGATTGTGAGATACTTTATCATCCCGGTAAGGCGAATGTTGTTGCGGATGCGTTGAGTCGAAAGAGCCAACATCCAGCAATACGAGTAGGATCGTTACGCATGATTATTACTAACGATTTTCTTGTAAAGCTTGGTGAGGTACAAATTGAAGCTTTTGTTTACAACAAGCATGAAGAACGAATCATGGGGCAAACGGAGTTTATTACCTTAGGCCCGCATGGTTTGTTGCCTTTCAAGGAAGAGTGTGGGTGCCTAGAATGGGAGATCACCGACAAGTACTACTTGATGAAGCACATAAGTCAAAATATTCCATTCATCCGGGTGTGACGAAGATGTATCTTGATTTGAAGAAAGAGTATAGGTGGCCGGGCATGAAACGTGATGTTGTTAAGTATGTTGAACAATGCGTCACGTGTTTGCAAGTTAAAGCCGAACACCAAAATCCGTACGGTAAGTTACAACCGTTAGAAATTCCAAAATGGAAATGGGAGCACATTACCATGGATTTCATTACCAAACTACCAAAGATGGCGAGAACCCAATTTGATACGATTTGGGTGATAGTTGATCGATTGACGAAAAGTGCTTTGTTTCTTCCCTTTCGGGAAATGATATCGTCGGAGGCTTTATCAAAGTTGTTTATCAAGGAGGTGATATCGAGATATGGGGATCCTATATCCATTGTTTTCGATCGAGACACTCGTTTCACATCTCGGTTTTGGAATAAGTTTCATGAAGATATGGGTATACAATTGAGAATGAGCACGGCGTACCATCCTCAAATGGACGGTCAAACCGAACGTACGAATCAAACATTAAAGGATATGTTACGGGCGTTTATTATCGATTTCAGTGGTAGTTGGGATGAGCACTTGCCTTTGGTGAAATTCTCGTACAATAATAGTTATCTTGCTAGTATCGGGATGCCACCTTATGAGATGCTTTATGGGCGAAGGTGTCGAACTCCAATTTGTTGGGGTGAAGTGGGACAAAGGGAAATCGGGAGTACCAATTTAGTTTTAGAGACGAATAGCAAGATTGAGATGATTCTGGCTTGGTTAAAAGCGACGCAAGATAGAAAAAAATCTTATGCCGATCAATGTAGGCGACCGATTGAGTTCCAAGAAGGTGACATGGTGATGCTTAAGGTTTCGCCATGGAAGGGTATTATTCGGTTTTGAAAACGGGGAAAGTTAGCTCCTCAGTTTATTGGGCCATTTAAAATTTTAGCTCGGGTTGGTGACGTTGCGTATCATTTGGAATTACCCGAAGAGCTTGCGGGGATCCATAATACATTGCATGTTTCCCATCTCCGTAAGTGTCTTGTGAATGATTCTTCATGAGTGTCATTAGAAGAGATTGAGCTAAACAACAAGTTAGAGTATGTTGAAGAGCCAATTGCTATACTTGATGAGAAAGTGAAAATGTTGAGAAATAAAGAGGTGAGAACCTTTAAAGTTCAATGGCATCGTAGTAAGGGTTCCGAATTTACATGGGAATCCGAAGAGTTTGTTTTGGTGTATCTACCTGCTTGTCATGCGGCTTGGATTGCGAGGACGCAATCCGGTTCAAGTGGGGGAGAGTTGTAAGATCCTATTTCTAGTTGTATGGGATGTCGTCCAAAAGTGTGGGACGCCGTCCAAAAGTGTGGGACACTGTCCAATTGTGAAAGATTGGACGCCGTCCAAGTTGCTGGACGCCATCCAAATGGTCTGACGGGCCAGCTGTCTTATTTTAGATGTTTTAAAGGGCCTTTTTGATAATTTCACTTATAGGACGAGTTAAAGTCCACAAGATCAGTTCATAAAGTGCCATTACTCCTTTTCTAACCACCACTTCCTTTCCACTTTAATTCTAGTGAGAGAGAAGGTTTCTAGAGTGAGAGAGTTCAATCAAGGAAGGAAGAAGCGTGTTTTGGGTTAAACTGCAAGTTTTAAAGTTGTTCATCTAGTCTCTAGCTACGTGGTGATTGTGGTGGTAAGTCTTAACCTTGATTTCCTTATTTTAAGTTGCTTAAGTGTTAGGGTTTGGGTTAGAGATGAACATAAAACCCATTTGTTAGTGGTTTGGGGGTTTTTTGGGTAAGATGGGTCATGAGGACTCATAGATGACTAACCTAGGGGTTTGAAATGATAGATGAGCTTATGAGTCTTAAATTGGTTAGTTGATTACTAGCAGACCTAGAGATTAAGTAAGTGGGTATTATTAGGGTATGTTGATGACCCAAAGTGGGTTAAATGAGTCTTTGATGACCTAGGTTGTTTAATGAGTGTGAAAATGAGATAACCTTGTGTTAAAAAGTGTATTAAGACCATAATTGGCTAGTGTTAGGGGTTTTGGCGAAGTTGACCTAATATTATGATTAAGAGTGCAATGGGTCGAAATTGTACCATGGGTCAAAATGACACTAGAATGGTGAATGAGTTGGTTGACCAACTTGATCGTATGATTGATTATGTGCATAATGTAATAGGTGCGTTACGTTGAAGGTTGCGAGCTCGAGTTATCATTCACCGAAGGTGTTAAGGTGAGTGGAATAATTATGCGTATATGTATATGGCATATTTATTTGTGAATGTTATGGTATGAACCAACGAGCCTGTAGTACCATAGCATGTGTGTGGCGAGTGTTACAATGTGAACCACGAGCTGGTAGCACCAAGTGTGAACCACGAGCCGGTAGCACTATAAAATGAGGCGTGAACCACGAGCCGGTAGAGCCAAAGTGTGAACCACGAGCCGGTAGCACTATAAAATGAGGCGTGAACCACGAGCCGGTAGCGCCAAAGTGTGAACCACGAGCCGGTAGCACTATAAAGGAGTATGACTCAAATACGTAGTGGCGTGAACCAAGGAACCGATAGCATCATAGCATTATGCATGGTGTGAACCACGAGCCGGTAGCACCATAGCGTTATGGTTAACCATATTGTGTTTGTTGATTATTGTTTAGCATGATATATATATATATATATATATATATATATATATATATATATATATATATATATATATATATATATATATATATATATATATATATATATATATATATATATATATATTATGTTGAGTATATGCTAATGAGGTGTTGTGATAGTGTACGAATTGTGAGCATTACGAGTTTGATGG
Source organism: Rutidosis leptorrhynchoides (assembly GCF_046630445.1). Taxonomy (NCBI): domain Eukaryota; kingdom Viridiplantae; phylum Streptophyta; class Magnoliopsida; order Asterales; family Asteraceae; genus Rutidosis; species Rutidosis leptorrhynchoides. The sequence goes on from NC_092336.1 coordinate 250,014,604, forward strand.
CATGCTATTTGGGTTATAAACTCGTATGAGGTATTTGGTGGGTACGATTGCAAATAGATGGGTTATATATGTGTATGTATAATTATTGCACTCACTAAGCATTTTTCTTACCCTCTCATTGTTTACTCTTTTTAGGCTCTGGCGCGGACAAGAGAAAGGGTATTCGTTTGGAATAGTGGCCTCCCGCTTTACTTTTGATAGGGGACGCTTTTGGAAGTTTATCTTTTGAAGTTGGACCAAGATGTGGGTAGTTTAACCCCAAACACCATGCTCTAGGTGTCGTTTGGAACTTAAACTCTTATGGTCGAAACTTGTATTTTAAACGGAATTCGTAAAACGGGTCGTTGTGGGCCCGGTGATGTAAAACTCGGTTTTATTGTGAAAACTTCTTAGTTTTACTTATTATAAAGTGTTGTGATAATTGATTTCGTGAAAAAGTGTTGGGAAGCGGGTTTTTCGTCCGCTTAAGTTGGATTGCTGGGACAGTCCCTGGTAGTTCATTTGGACGCCGTCCTGCCCTTCACAATTTAAGGCGTGTTTTTGTATAAATGAAGCTGGGTCGTTACAACAACCCTAATTTCACGACCTAATTTATTTGCACTACATCACCTTAAAGTTTGACCGTACGACTGAAGATTCAACCGTACGATTGAAGATGCGTAGGAAATTTAACCATACGACTAAGAATTGCATGTGTGAAACGTACGGATGAGAATTTTGTGGCAATCTGGACTATGTCTGAGTCGTATGAGAACTGCACAAGTGAAATTTGACTCGAACGAGTCAAAAGATGAGTCATCCGTGTGTGCAACAGTTACTCTTCTCAACCTGGAATTTCAGTTAGAACTTCGGTACGACGGACGGTGGCGGTGAAATTGCAAACTTCGTCGGAAACTGTTGAAAATTCCATAAAAATGATCGAAAATTAATCCTTAACCTCCAATTAACAGATAAGCAGTACTAATAGCCTCAAAAACGCCTTAAATCGACGAATTTCTGAAAATCTGTTCGAAAACCTTCAAACACCAAATTTCAAGCAAAACTCAATCAATACACTGAATTTGACCACGAATTTCAGTAGGATTGATTACCGACTCCTTGCGAATCTATCTGTAAACACCCATTTGATCAACAATCACTAGAAATTCTTTCCGCTGAATTTTTTTATTTCTATGAATAGAGCCTATTTTTTCTGATTTTGAAACCCTAGGATCGAACGAATCTGATACCAATTGATATGGTCTTTTGGATCAAATGATCGAAAGAGACCTAGATTAACCTTGAATCGCACAAACAAGAAATGCAATCTATGAATGAATTAAAATGGCTAGTTTATTGATGATAACCAACTCATAGCCACAATTACAAGAGAATGAGAGTGAAAAATGTGTAACACACACTTACAAATCAAGCCGAATTTCACAAATGAACTCTAACACCTTATTTATACTACGAAAGGGAAAGTCGGTTAATTGGTCATGTGTCTAGCACATGATGTATAAAATGACACATAACATAAGTCGAAGCAATAAATGTTGTGCAAAAGGTTTCAGTCAGGACCAAACCATATATATACATGTCAAGAACAAAAATTGGATGGTTGATATCGGCTAAAAAGTCATATTTTTACCCCCGATATCAGGCCCATATTTAATAAAGTAATATACTTTATTGCCAAATTATGCATCTATTTGCTTAGATTGTTACATTTGGTAATTACAAAGGCAATGCAAAAAGAATCGGCGAAAACGGACTTAAAACGAAGAATTTAGAGCGAAAACGACAAAAACCTGGAAAACCCCAAAAAATGGCCTGCCAAAACCCAAGAAAACGGCCTGCCATTGTATGTGGATGGTCGGCCCAATTGAAAACAGCCTGCCATAATAAACGGCCTAATTAAACGGGCCACCACCCAATTGGACGGCCCAAAAACCAATTATACTGGCTAATTAAACGGCTAACCACAATTTGGATGGCCTGCCATAATTATGGACGGCCTGCCATAGATAGCCAGCCAGGCCAGATACTAGTATACATAAGGCTTATTTGTATCCATTTCAAACACACTCTCCACTCTTCAATTCACTCTCAAATTTAGTTAGTTTTCTAGTCTAGTTCGAGAATAGTCTTTCGAGGCATTCTCACCTCCGAGAAGGAAATTAAGTACCTGGAAGCGAACGCTGAAAAATGTACTAAGAAGCTCTCTAAAGTCGCAGTTGTCACTTTTGTACTTTCAGAACTCGATTAATATACTGGTACTTTTATCTTGACTCTATCTTGTTATAATGTCTTTTATTACTTTGATAGATGATATTATTACCATGATTAGCGAGTAGTTATATTTTGTACATGATGTGATGTAGTTGTTACGCAGTCTGAATATACAAATTGTGTTATGAGATATTGTTGAGATGCTTTCCAATTATGATTAAACTCAATCGCTATAACAACCCAGATTTTTTTTTTAAATACAGCGGAAGATAAATTTATCAGATACATTGTATAAACATGTATATATATAATATCCTCTTAATAATAAACAGGTTAATAAACAAATGTCTGGGTGTTATATTAAAAGATTAATACAACTTTAATAGAAAATACGTGACATCAGAGTTCCGACTAGTCAAACATATCTCCCAACAATCCGTCTCCCTGGAATCTATCAAGTAAGCAACAGTCAACCTGCAGGGAGGAAATGGAGGGGAATTAGCACGAAGCTAAGTGAGTGCAACTAACTACAGACAATAGTATACAGGAACCGTCATACTAATCATGTCACAAAAACTAACACACAAACATCACCCAAGTGCCGTCTACAGAGACTCTGGCGGCTTGGCCAAACCATTAACCACCAGTTGATCGGACTAGGGCTTACCAGAAGTTCCTCCACCACC